>NC_051164.1:9625108-9719864 GCF_013339745.2 Dermacentor silvarum | reverse complement strand
GAGGGAAAGTCGAAGGTTGCGCTATCTTCCTTGCAGCCCTTGAGGAGCCGGCGTCAGCGCCAGTGCCGCCCGCCGCCGAACGCTGTATGTGCGAGTGAAAGGGCGCGAGGAACGCGCGCTTTCACGGGGAGTGAACCCACGGCGGAGAACAAACGCGCGTTCTGCGCCGTGCTCCCTTAAGCTGCAGAAGTAGGCGTCTCTTTCCTCCTTTACAATCACCATATATATGTAGAGCAAACGCGCCTTCTTCCGACGCGCGAAAGGTCGTGGGGGAGGGGGAGGGAAGGGAGGCGACGTTTGGCGCTGAGCCGTGCTCCCTCAAGGGCTGCAGAAGATAGCGTCAACCTTTCCCTTTACCTCAAGAACCACTTACTACTAGCTGCGGCACCAAGTGCCTATTTATATCAGAGGCTCCGGCAACAGTCACCAACGCCGCACGCATTTTGTGCGAAAAACTTTATTGCGATATCTCTGAAATCACTGACGGAGGAAGATGTGACAACTGAATTTGCTAATTCATTCCATTCCTTAATCACCCTGGGGAAAAAAGCTATACTTGAATGCATCATTTCGTGCAACTGGCGGCTGTATGTATACGCTGTGGCTGTCTCTGAAGCGTTGATCCAGTGAAATTACGCAGTATTCAGATTTTATATTAGGCTGGTTATGACTAATTAAAAAGAAAAAAATTTAATCGGTCAAACTTCGTCTTTAATTCTAAGGCGGAAAGGTTTGCACGACTGCATAGTTCAGTAGGAGAGTGCACGCGCTGATATTAAATATAAATCTAGAAGCCAGTCGTTGAACTCTGTCCAATTTATGACGGTTAGTAGCACTGTGTGGGTCCCATACTATCCTAGCATATTCAATGATTGGCTGTATTAGTATCTTATACGCCAGGCTTGTCACTTCAGGAGTTGCGCAACACATCTTCGCCTGAGGCCCCAAAGAACTTTATTTGCCCTTCTACAAACTTCATTGATGTGAATGTTCCACCTCAAGTCGGAAGTAAATATTAATCCTAAATATTTATGTTCTGTTACTCTTATTAGTTCACGGGGACCGCTACTGTATTTATACAACAGGGCCGTGTTTTTCCTTGTTATAGTCATACAAACTGATTTTACTGGGTTCAGTGACATTTGTCATTCATTACACCATTATAGAATTTTATTTAAATTGGTGTTGAGGTTGAACTGGTCGTTTAAAGATTAAATCCTTTTATATATTATGCAGTCATCTGCAAACAATCTTAGCGGGATGGCTATATCAGTAGGCAAATCATTAATAAAGATAAGAAATAAAAGAGGCCCCAAAACACTGCCTTGAGGTATTCCAGACAAAACTGTTTTGGACGTGGATTTAATTTTATTTATTTCGACCTACTGCTCACGAGAGTGGAGGTAGGCTCTAAACCACTTCGTAATGTTTGGATTTCTAAATATGTCATTCATTTTTAACAAGAGTTTAGGATGCGAGACTATATCAAACGCTTTAGTGAAGTCTAAAAAAATTAGGTGAACTTGTGCTCGGCTATTTATCGATAGTGAAAGATCGTGGACTCGTGGATTGTGGTTTTAAGCATTTCATCCGTAGACGGCCCCGCATTAGATTCAATATCCCCGAAACATGAAATAAGATCTACAAAACATAAATACACATTTGTCAACACTGCGAGCAGCGGCCGTGGGCACGGCACAATGAACAGACCTGGGTTATTACTACAGTAGCTGTGAATCTGGCGATAGTCGCTCACCTAGATTAAAAACAAGAGCGGATTGTTCAGATGCATTGTCCTGATGCTTTCGCCATGCCCACTGAGCGGTTGCCGCCCCTTGGCTGCTTTTATGTAGCCCAGCAGAGGTGATGTAGGCGATAGGGGCGCTTCCTGTCCTTCGAACCAGGTCGTCGTTGTGCGCAGGCCCGAAGTGTCGATAGCCAAAGACTGTACCGACACGTTGCGATAGTGCCCATGCTGAAATGTCGTCCCTTGAAGAGCAGCAAGTTGATAGTAAGCCATGGACAATTCTTGACCGGTGCTCATCAAAGGCACGGCCTGGATGAAAAAATGTCAGTTTCGCCCTAAGGGCGAAGCAATGAATGCGATGGCAACACAACAATGTCATACGAAGTAAGGTGAGCGGCTTTGGTAGCAATATGAATTGTAGTAAACATGAGCTGATTAAGTAAGCAGGTGTGCTGCGGCGTAAGTAGACCGACATGAAGAGAGACTCGAGGACCACGAGAAGGCGCGTGTGAAACGGTGGTGTTGATGAGAAGCGCTTCCCGTGGGCAGCGCGTGCGAAGGGACACACCTGTAGCGCTGCACTGCCGATCCGGGCAGCATTGCATGTGTAGCGTGCGTTGGAAAATGTGGCCCGACGATTACTAACGGAATGAACAAGCGTGGTGTGAGCGCTCACAAACAACACGAATCTATCACACTGAATGACTGCAGACAACGACTGTCAGAACGCTGGCAGCAAGCATACGCCGCAGCGGGCGAAGGTACGTGCGGTCTATCGCTTCAACGGAAACTGAGCGGCGAATGCACGGCGCATAAAGGTCAGAGCCGTGTGGAGATAAGAGACGGTGCGGACGAGCGACGAGCGCGGTTGTTGGCAGAGTAGAAGTGCGCCGACTGTTCAAGCACACCTGTTCAAGCACGCCGACCCCGACATGCTAGAAGAGAAAGAAAGTTCGCTTCTTGATGAGGAGTGTCAAGCAAGAGCTCTTCGCGGGATTGATACGCAACCCGCCCGAGACTGTTGCTGAATTTATTTCCGAGGCCACAACCATTGAGAAGATGCTCGACATGCGGACAAGGCAATATAACCGCCGAACGCTGGCCGCGAACAACATCGATGTTCAAGCACTTGGCAACGACGACCTGCGCGAGACTATCACAGCGGTCGTTCGCGAGGAACTGCAGAAGTTCTTCCCCAAGTCGCAGCCTCAAGTGGAATCTATCGCCGACATCATCAAAGAACAAGTTCAGCGCTCATTTGGAGTTCCCGATATGCAGCCGCAATCGCCGCAACCCCAGCCGGAAGCGCTGACCTACGCCGCCGTCGCCCGTCGTCAAGGCCCCCTTCCGCGCTCGCGCCAGGGTCCCGTAACGCCGCAGTTCCGACGTCCACCACCGCCGCCGCCAGCACGCCCGTCCGTCGTCCAGCGCAGCTACCCGAGAAAGACGGACATTTGGCGCGCCCCCGACCACCGCCCGCTCTGCTATCACTGCGGGGAAGCTGGCCATGTCTACCGCCAATGCCCATACCGCGAGATAGGCCTACGAGGGTTCGCCGTCAATGCGCCACGTCCACAGATTGGCGAGCGGCCACGTGACATCGCCGATTACCTCGCCGGAGCCCAGTGGCAACCACGACGACCCTCACGCTCGCCGTCACCAGGACGCTACCTGTCACCGCAGCGCTGTTGTGTCTGGCGGTCCCTCGGGACAAAGGAGGCCTGCGCCGACTCAGACGCGCCAACCTGGCGCCCTTTCTCGCGGCCGAGAATTGTCACCTGGGACTGAGGGATTAGCAGTTGGTCTCCAGGCTACCTCATGCGTCGCTAAACGGCAGCGTCGCCCTCTGGTGCGGTTCCGTGAATTACCAGCGCCGCCCGAACCACGACGAGGTCCGGCGTCGATTGCGACGCGCCAAACTGGCGCCCTTTCGAGACAGCCACCGCCCTCCCTGATTCCGCGAACTGACCGCTATGGAGAGGCGAATCTTGAAAGGGGCCAGTGTCTGGCAATCCCCGGGGAACGACATCAACGTTCGGTTCCCAAGGTGTCAACCGCTGCCTGTGTTCGGGGGCGACCTAACAAGATTGGAGGCGGAGCCCGGCGGAAAACGACGACACATCACGTGCGGGATATGGCCACCGGATCCAAGATGCTGATTGGCTAAAAGAACTACAGTGTATACCCTCGTCGAGTGAAAGAGGGAAACGGAAGGGATAAAACAGGGGACTTGAGTGTTGTGGTGACGCTTGAGGCTTGACCATGTAGAGCACGCTTGACGATGTAGAGCACGCTCGACCATGGAGAACGCTCGGAGATGTAAACGCTACCACATGCAAAGATGTTAGCACGTAGACGGCTCCAATATCATGGAGCCCATCTTGTAATATACCATGTACAGTGTATATAAAACAATTTTCTAATCTCCCTGGATAACTCCTCCTCTTGGCACCTGGCACGGCACCATACATGGAACCCTTGATGGACCCTCGGACAATCGCCATTCGCAACAGTGGCTGGCAGCTTATGGGATCGGCCTGCGTTGGCTACATCGGTGTGGTGAGTGCTACGTGTTTGCTTCTCTTTTCGCCAGACTCATTAGCGCAGGTGACTAAGTCGGTAATGGTGGTTTGGTGTTGTTAGTGATTTTGTCTCACAGACCAAGAATACAGTGTCTCGTGGGCTAAGTTACTAAGGGGAAGAAACACAAGGTGCGCTGTAAATACGGATAAGTTTGAAATCCAGGAACTCCTCAAAAGTTGTGAGCCGATGGGCATCTTGGTTGTCCCTGCGGTAGGCAAAAGTCAACAATTGGAGCTTTTACAGAATGAGGAAGTGAGTTGGGAGAAGGCCGGAGAGGCCAGGAAAATTGTTTCATAAGAAGGAACGAAGAGAGAAATTCTGCGATCTCCTGATGGTAGCGATAAGGACGGGCTTAGTGCCTGAGTTTGCGCTTCATGTCGCCAGAACTCTCTAGTACAAGTAGGTAGTTGCTAGGAGATTAACTGTGTGTTTTCTGGCGGGCACCATTTTGGGAAATTCACCTTCTTTAAATAGCGAATTTTAAGAAGGGTGAATTTTGAAGGCAAACGAGATCGCTATGGAGAAATTCAGAGAGCAGGACCTCCTTCTAATTTGCGAGGAGTTAGGCATTTCGGTCGACTCCGCAAGAACGAAAGAAGCGGTTCTCGACGTCATGAAGGTAGAAGAGGTGACGGTCGAGGAAGCTGATGAGGCTTGGGAGACAATAGAGGAAAGAAAGCAAAAGGCAGAGGACTGCAGGAGGCGCGAGCTTGAAGCTGTAGATAAGCGCGAGAGGCGCGAGCGTGAAGAAGCAGAAAGGCGCAGGCACGATGCCGAAATTCGCGAGAGGCGCGAGCAAGAAGCAGCGCAACGGCACGCTCTTAGGATGAAAGAGCTCGAACGGGAAAATCAGATGCTCAGATGGCGGACAGCGCGACGCCAGCTCCACACTTTCGAGACAGACGAGGGTATTGTTAATTTCCTCGCCGGTTTTGAACGAGTGTGTGAGAAAGAGGGTGTCAGCCGGGACTTGTGGGCCGAGCGATTAGGAGCACTTCTCCCGTTTAGTGTCGCCGCGTGTTTTATGCATTGTTTGTCCGAGGAGAAAGCGCGCGACTACGACAGGGCTAAGAGGGCTTTGTACAGGCGCTTTGGTGTAGCATGGCAGGCCGACTTCGAAGGCCCAAAAGACAGTGAAAAAGCCGAGCCTGTCGAAGGTAACATTAACACTGAGATGACTAGTGTAGAAAGCTCTGAAAAAGGTGTGATGCAAGTGGCACACACACAAAGCGAAGAGAGCGGCGGATTTCCCGCACCAGAAACGGAAGGCCCTTTAGGCCAAGTGTGTACGGCGGCGGCAATTTCGGCCAGCCTGCCAGACAAGGTCACGCATTGCTTCTCGAATCGGTCGGAGCAAATGCTGAGGGAACCGGGAAAATCCATCTCCAGCAAGGGAGCTTTCAGGGCAAAAGCACGTGAGGAGACTCAGAGACTGATAGGCTTATTCCCTATTGAGCAGCGGTCACAGGACCATGGAACGATTCCAGAGGCAGCTGTAAGCAGTGATGAGTTAGACGTGTTAGTAGCCGGAAGCGAGGTGAATGCGGTCACCGAAGAGAGCGGTGGTTTTCTCGCCCTAGAACTCGTGGCCGATTGCGAAGGCCAAGATGGCAGTGACAGCGCCGAGAGGGCTGTGGTGCCCGTCGTTAACGGAAATAGTGACAAGCGCGAAGAAACACTTGTTTCGCCGTTTAGCGAGGCTGTTTTGGAAGCAAGGGCCGACTTCGAAGGCCAGCGAGAAGTTTTGCATGCTATCGACGGCAGTAATGGAGCTAGGCTAGTTGAAGATAGACTTGATGACGAGCTAACATGCTCAAAGATCAAATCTGGTTATGCTCTATTAGAACGGCAGTCGCACTGTGAAACCCAAAAGGGTAACGACATTTCAAGTGCGTGTGCCGATGCCGCAGGCTCTGCGAAGCATGCCAAACGGAAAAGGCGTAAGCGCAGGACGAGAAAGGCGAACGCGGTCGAGGCGCTTAGAGTCAAACTTGCGAAGCGCCAAGGCGACATTAGTAGATGCGCTAAGGTCACGATCCAGCCAGAGACGGCGAAAAAGCGACGGAGGGTAAACCCCAAGCTTAGGCGTTTGCTAAGATCGGGGATCGGCGTGACACACGTCGCGAAACGGAGAGTTTCCCGAAGACTCAGGCGTAGTGCCCGTCGCCTGACCGCAACGCGTAAGGCGCACTGTAGACAGAGGGATGGTAACTGTCGCCTAACCGCCACGCGTACAGCGCATTGTAAGCATAGGGACAAAGGGAAGCGTCCTGCAGTAGGCTGTTACAATGGCCGATCACTGGCGGGGGAAAAGAAGAGGGTCTGCCTCGCAGATAATGGGACAGTGCGCGCACGGGTCGGTCAATGCATCCCCCTCCCAGCACTTGGAAGCGGCTGTCCTAAAGTCGCCGCTACAAGGTGGGTCAGGCAAATCAGCGGCTCTTGCCTTCTTCGCGACAGCACCTTGCGAAATCCCCGGAATGCGCGACCCCCTCGAGTGCGTTTGAAAGAAAGGGGTGCGTTTGCGGCCCGAAAATAGAGAAAACAGGAAGACGGGTAGGATTTTTTCTTCTTTTGTATTCTGTCTGCCCGAGATTAGTTGAGTTTTGATAGTTTGGCAGGCGTAAAGAATGCCGCAGTTTTCTGGTATGTTGTTAACCTTTTCGGCTCAGGTTAGACCCACGATTTAAAGGGGAGTGTGTACGCGGCGACAGATAAAGAATTGAATTGCAAACCAGGTGTCAGCCATAGACTTAGTGTCAAGGTTGCAATAATTTAGAAGGTCACGCGCAGGTTGCGCAAGTTGATGACCTGCGCTTTTGTGCGAGTTAATGACGCGCCATATTTTGTTTGGGATTTTCTTTCAGGGCACGTTTTGTAGTTTGCGTTCATTGTCTTTCATTTCTTTGGGAATATGTTGTGAGCGACTTTTGGGTCTTGGGAACCGTTGGTTAAGATAGGGCCATCTGCTCAGATCGAGCTTAGCATTAAAGCAGCACAATTTCGAAGTGCGATAGGGCAAATGCAGAATAAGTCAGGCCTTGTGAGCCAATTTGGGCACGTGGTAGATGGTTTTCCTATATGTTGATGCGGCATTTTCGGTATTAGGTAAGGATTACGTAGCTTTTTCGTGCTAAGCGTTACGGAATGTGAATTAGTGAAGGCCAGTTCTCCCTTCGCCTTCCTGATCTGTGGAAGCTCTAATTCATAATTACTTAGCTTTATTACATAAACCCAGTTGGTGTCTATTTGCGAAGACACATCATAGGAAGTTTTTTGGTACTTGTCCGGATCAACGCGCACCTTGTGTTTCAGGGTTTTCTTTAGATAGGGGGCAGTCAGATTTTTGGAATTGGTAAAGTCTGGCGATGAGAGTGGCTTACAGTGGTGCTTGCAGCATTGTGTGTGGCTGACAAAGGTCGCTCCTTGGAGCTTGGAGCTTGTCATTTCTGCAGCCCAGTCAGAGCCCACCTATGAAGAGGCCTTTGGCGGGAAGATCATTATTCCTGGAAGCAGCGGCCCCATGGCTTTTGAGCGAAGCAGGCATCAAACCGGCCGAGCTGCATGGAACAACTCGACCTCCCGATGCATCATCTGGCGGCGGGGGTGCTGTTGTGTCTGGCGGTCCCTCGGGACAAAGGAGGCCTGCGCCGACTCAGACGCGCCAACCTGGCGCCCTTTCTCGCGGCCGAGAATTGTCACCTGGGACTGAGGGATTAGCAGTTGGTCTCCAGGCTACCTCATGCGTCGCTAAACGGCAGCGTCGCCCTTTGGTGCGGTTCCGTGAATTACCAGCGCCGCCCGAACCACGACGAGGTCCGGCGTCGATTGCGACGCGCCAAACTGGCGCCCTTTCGAGACAGCCACCGCCCTCCCTGATTCCGCGAACTGACCGCTATGGAGAGGCGAATCTTGAAAGGGGCCAGTGTCTGGCAATCCCGGGGGAACGACATCAACGTTCGGTTCCCAAGGTGTCAACCGCTGCCTGTGTTCGGGGGCGACCTAACAAGATTGGAGGCGGAGCCCGGCGGAAAACGACGACACATCACGTGCGGGATATGGCCACCGGATCCAAGATGCTGATTGGCTAAAAGAACTACAGTGTATACCCTCGTCGAGTGAAAGAGGGAAACGGAAGGGATAAAACAGGGGACTTGAGTGTTGTGGTGACGCTTGAGGCTTGACCATGTAGAGCACGCTTGACGATGTAGAGCACGCTCGACCATGGAGAACGCTCGGAGATGTAAACGCTATCACATGCAAAGATGTTAGCACGTAGACGGCTCCAATATCATGGAGCCCATCTTGTAATATACCATGTACAGTGTATATAAAACAATTTTCTAATCTCCCTGGATAACTCCTCCTCTTGGCACCTGGCACGGCACCATACATGGAACCCTTGATGGACCCTCGGACAATCGCCATTCGCAACAGCGCCGACCATACACTGGCCCAGCCAGGGGCGGGTCCGTGAGCCCCTATTCGGGAAACTAAAAGCAGCAACCGATGGAGGTGCGGTTGCTGTACGACGCAATGCCGAAGATCCTCCGCCACCATCGAAGATTATTCGCGAATCATCACGACGAGATATCAGCACGCCGCCTGGAAAGAGCCTTCACGACAACACTTCGCCGCCCAAAGAAGACCTGCCGACGCGACGTAGCAGCAGTGGAGCAAGCCGACCCAGCCGAGATCCGACGCCACGACTTAACCGCAACGCCAGACGACGGTCTACCGACCTAGACGTGCTAATCGATGATCATAACGTCACCGCTCTCGTCGACACTGGAGCCGACTATTCCGTCTTCAGTGGCCCGTTCGCTGCCAAGTTGAAGAAGGCGAAAACGGCCTGGCAAGGACCCGATATCCGGACAGCGGGAGGCCACCTAATAACGCCGACTGTAATCTGCACAGCACGAGTCACGGTTAACAACCGCACTTACCCGGCGAGCTTCGTAATCCTTTAGCACTGCTCTAGGGATGTCATCCTAGGCATGGACTTTCTAATCCAACAAGGTGCAGTCATCGTCCAAGTCGATAACGCTTTCAACGCACAAAGCGATACCACCGGATACAAACATGAGTTACCATGCCGTAAATGTGCTTGAAGAACAAGTCACTGTTCCGCCTCGCTCCAGCGTAATGATTTCCGTCGGTACCGAAGTGCCTGCAGACATGGAGGGCGTCATCGATGGTGATCATCACTTACTGCTCGACCGCGAAATTTGCGTCGCTAGAGGCATAGCAGAGCTACGTGAAGGGAAAGCAAGAGTGATGTTCACGAACTTCAACCACAAATACAAACACATTAACAAATGCACCACGGTTGCCTACATCGACGAAATTGTACAAGCCAGCAGTGCGTTTGCCTTCACGGATTCCAGCGCACCTGCAACGACGACTGTAGTACCTGAACCAGCTTTTGACGTCAATCAGAACCTTCACATGCATAAGAAATAACAGCTAAAACCCCGGCTCCTGCGATACAAGGACTGCTTCTCGTCGTCATCAAAAAGTTGTCGTAGTTTCACCTGAAAGGCGAAGCATTAATTGCGATAGCAAACTTGTAGACAGCTATACGGAGTGATGATATTAGCTTTATCATCTGTATAAACTTGGACATGCAGCAGCATCGGCAACACGCAGAACTGTTGTCGACGCCGTCGGCGTTTAGCTCGCGTTCGCTCAAAATGCGTGCGGCGTTGGTGACTGTTGCCGGAGCCTCTGATATAAATAGGCACTTGGTGCCGCAGCTAAACGTCGCCTCCCTTCCCTCCCCCTCCCCCCCCCCCCCCTCGGCCTTTCGTGCGTCGAAAGAAGGCGCGTTTGCTCTACATATATGGAGATTGTAGAGGAGGAAAGAGACGCCTACTTCTGCAGCCCCCTTAAGGGAGCACAGAGCAGAACGCGCGTTTGTTCTCCGCCGTGCGTTCACTCCCCGTGAAAGCGCGCGTCCCTCGCGCCCTTTCACTCGCACATATAGCGTTCGGCCCGCGGCGACGATTTCATCTCCATTGACGTCATACGGAACCTCACGGCGACGGCGACGGCGACGGCGACGGCGACGCCGACGGCAGAAATCTGCTTTTGAGTGTCCATATAATTGCTATCGCAATAAAAATGACGCAGTTTCACCCGAAAGGCGAAGCATCAATTGCGATAGCAAATTTGTAGAGAGCTATACGGAGTAAGGACAGTACTTTTATCACCTGTACAAACTTGGACATGCCGCAGCACCGGCAACACACAGAACTGTTGTCGACGCCGTCGGCGTTTTGCCCGCGTTCGCACAACACGCGCGAGGCGTTGGTGACTGTTGCCGGTGCCTCTGGGGGCGGCGCGGAGGTTTTCGACGAGATCAGAACGGGACACTCGTCGAGCAGCGTCGGAAGTCTTTACCACCTTCTCGCCGCACAACGGTTGTATATAAATAGGCATTTTGTGCCGCAGCTAAACGTCGCCTCCCCCCCCCCTCCCACGGCCTTTCGCGTGTCTGAAGAAGTCGCGTTTGCTCTACATATATGGTGATTGTAAAGGAGGAAAGAGACGGTCAATCCTGCAGCCCTTCAGGGAGCACGGCGCAGAACGCGCGTTTGCTCTCAGCCGTGCGTTCACTCCCCGTGAAAGCGCGCGCCCCTCGCGCCCTTTCACTCGCACATACAGCGTTCGGCGCGCGGCGACAATTTCATCGCATTTGACGTCATACGGAACCTCACGGCGACGGCGACGACGACGCCGACGCCGACGGCAGAAATCTGCTTTGGAGTGCCCATATAATTGCTATCGCAATAAAATTCGACAAACCCCTGTCGCCAAGCACCGCATCATAACCGACGAATATGCCCGCCCACACCGTTAGAGCCCGTACCGAGTCTCGGTGCGTGAACGCGAGGCCATAAGGCAACAAGTCGACGAAATGCTACGCGACGACATCATCCAGCCGTCAAAGAGTCCGTGGGCGTCCCCGGTGGTGTTAGTCAAGAAGAAGAATGGAACGCTACGTTTCTGCGTTGATTACCGTCGCCTCAACAAAATCACGCAGAAGGACGTATACCGTCTCCCACGGATTGACGACGCCTTGGGTCGACTCTACAACGCAAAGTATTTTTCGTCGATGGACCTCAAAACCGGCTACTGGCAAATCGAAGTCAACGAGAAGAACCGGGAGAAGACTGTCTTTATAACACCAGACGGACTGTTCGAGTTCAAGGTCATGCCGTTTGGTCTTTGCTCGGCACCTGCGACTTTCCAACGTGTAGTGGATACAGTACTGGCAGGCTTGAAGTGGCAGACTTGCCTCGTCTATTTGGACGAGGTCGTTGTGTTTGCCTCAAGCTTCGAGGAACACCTCCGGCGCCTTGAAACAGTTCTTCAAGCAATCAAGACCTCCGCACTCACGTTAAAGCCAGAAAAGTGCCGCTTCGCATACGAGGACCTCTTATTTTTGGGCCACGTCATCAATAGGTCTGGAATGTGCCCTGATCCACAGAAAACTGCGGCCATCGCTGACTTTCCTCCGCCCGCCGAGAAGAAGGCAGTCCGTAGATTTCTTAGACTGTGCGCCTATTTCAGGCGCTTCGTCAAGGACTTTTCGCGGATCGCTGAGCTACTGACGTACCTCACGAAGGCCGACGTCGAGTTCAAGTGGGATACGCCGCAAGTCAAAGCTTTTGAAGAACTTAAGCGACGCCTGCAATCACCGCCAATACTTGTACATTTCGACGAAGACGCCGATACCGAAGTGCACACCGACGCAAGCAGTGTAGGACTCGGCGCCATGTTTGTGCAGAGGACTGACGGACTAGAAAGGGCTGTAAGTTACGCTAGCCGGTCGCCGTCAAAGGCGGAAACAAATTATTCCACAACTGAAAACGAGTGCCTCGCCATCCTCTGGGCTACATCAAAGTTTCGCCCCTCTCTCTGGCAAGCCCTTCAAAGTTGTGAGCGACCACCACGCCTTGTGTTGGCCAGCTAACTTGAAGGATCCTTCAGGTCGTCTCGGACGATGGAGTCTGAGACTTCAAACATTCGATATTACCGTCGTTTACAAGTCCGGGCGAAAGCACTCTGACGCCGACTGCTTGTCTCGCGCCTCCGTCGAACCGCCACCACAGGACAACCAGCATGACGACACTTTCTTGGGACCCATAAGTGCCGATGAATTAGCTGAACAACAGCGAGCCGACCCGGAACTAAGGAGCCTTGTAGACTACCTGGAAGGCAAGACCGTCATTGTGCCCAAGGTGTTCAGGCGACGATTGGCGTCGTTTTTCTTGCAAAACGACATTCTCCTAAAGAAGAACTTTTCGCCTCTCCAAGCCAACTACCGCCTCGTGGTACCCTCAGCATTGCGTCCAGAAGTTCTGCAAGCTCTCCATGACGACCCAACGGCAGGACACCTCGGTTTTTCCCGCACGCTCGCGAGGATACAAGAAAAATACTACTGGCCTCACCTCTCTGCCGACGTCGCCCATTACGTAAGGACATGCCGTGACTGTCAGCGACGCAAAACACCGCCGACACGACCAGCCGGACTTCTACAGCCGATTGAACCACCTCGCCAACCGTTCCGGCAGATCGGGATCCATTTATTCCCGGACGTCGACGTCCGGGAATAAATGGATCGTCGTAGCTACGGACTACCTCACCCGCTACGCCGAAACAAAAGCCTTGCCCAAAGGCAGTGCCGCCGAGGTAGCCCGATTCTTCGTTGAGAACATCCTCCTGCGCCACGGTGCCCCAGAAGTCCTCATCACCGACAGAGGTACAGCCTTTACGGCAGAACTAACTCAAGTCATTCTGCGATACAGCCAGACAAGACATCGCCTGACCACCGCCTACCACCCGCAGACGAATGGCCTCACCGAGCGCCTAAATACGACCATCGCTGACATGCTGGCAATGTACGTCGACGTCGAACACAAGACGTGGGATGCCATCCTTCCGTACGTGACCTTCGCATACAACACGGCCGTGCAAGAAACGATGCACATGGCGCCGTTCCACTTGGTCTACGGTAGGAACCCGGCAACGACGCTTGACGCCATGCTACCGGACGTCTTAAGCCTTTCTACGCCCGCTGACGAACTTAGATACTTTGTTACTTTGTTATATTTTTTTCTTTATTACGCGTGGCTTTGATTTCGCTTTCACATTTGTTTGTAGCATCGGGACGATGCTTTTTAAGGGGAGGGTAATAACACGTATACATGTTTATCTTTCACCCGTGGCCGCTTTCCATGCACCGGCTAACAAATGTTAAACGTTATCGCTCGGCGCAGGACGCGCCTGTATCGGAAGCTTCTAGAAACGTTATCGATGCTTCTTTCCGTTGCCTGTTTTCATCGACGCTTATGTTATCTGATTGTATGACCGACGCGAATTGTCTAGAACTTTCTGGAAGACACTGTGGGTACCAGGGATTAATCTGGAACATTCGATGACTCATGTATAAAAGCCGGCGCGTTTCACCGCAGATCAGATTTTCGACGATCGCCGACTGTGTTCGCCGCTATCGTTGTGCTATGAGCGTAGCTTGCTTTTTTGGGCACAGGTTCGCCCAATAAAGAATCAGTTTCGTCATACACAGTTTTACGACTGTTTTCTTGATCGTCACTACTACGTGACAATAGTAAACCACGGACAATTCTTGACCGGCGCTCATCAAAGGCACGGCCTGGATGATAAACAAGAACGGATTGAATTCAGATGCATTGTCGTGATGCTTTCGCCATGCCCACTGAGTGGTTGCCGCCTCTTGGCTGCTTTTATGTAGCCCAGCAGAGGTGATGTAGGCGATAGGGGCGCTTCCTGTCCTTCGAACCAGGTCGTCGTTGTGGGCAGGCCCGAAGTGTCGATAGCCAAAGACTGTACCGAGACGTCGCGATGGTGCCCATGCTGAAATGTCGTCCCTTGAAAAGCAGCAAGTTGATAGTAAGCCACGGACAATTCTTGACCGGCGCTTATCAAAGACACGGCCTGGATGATAAAAAAGAACGGATTGAATTCAGATGCATTGTCGTGATGCTTTCGCCATGCCCACTGAGTGGTTGCCGCCCCTTGGCTGCTTTTATGTAGCCCAGCAGAGGTGATGTAGACGATAGGGGCGCTTCCTGTCCTTCGAACCAGGTCGTCGTTGTGGGCAGGCCCGAAGTGTCGATAGCCAAAGACTGTACCGAGACGTCGCGATGGTGCCCATGCTGAAATGTCGTCCCTTGAAAAGCAGCAAGTTGATAGTAAGCCACGGACAATTCTTGACCGGCGCTCATCAAAGACACGGCCTGGATGATAAACAAGAACGGATTGAATTCAGATGCATTGTCCTGATGCTTTCGCCATGCCCACTGAGTGGTTGCCGCCCCTTGGCTGCTTTTATGTAGCCCAGCAGAGGTGATGTAGGCGATAGGGGCGCTTCCTGTCCTTCGTACCAGGTCGTCGTTGTGCGCAGGCCCGAAGTGTCGATAGCCAAAGACGGTACCGAGACGTTGCGATAGTGCCCATGCTGAAATGTCGTCCCTTGAAGAGCAGCAAGTTGATAGTAACCCACGGACAATTCTTGGCCGGCGCTCATCAAAGGCACGGCCTGGATGATAAACAAGAACGGATTGAATTCAGATGCATTCACCTGATGCTTTCGCCATGCCCACTGAGTGGTTGCCGCCCCTTGGCTGCTTTTATGTAGCCCAGCAGAGGTGATGTAGATGATAGGGGCGCTTCCTGTCTATCGAACCAGGTCGTCGTTGTGGGCAGGCCCGAAGTGTCGATAGCCAAAGACTGTACCGAGACGTCGCGATGGTGCCCATGCTGAAATGTCGTCCCTTGAAGAGCAGCAAGTTGATAGTAAGCCACGGACAATTCTTGACCGGCGCTCATCAAAGGCACGGCCTGGATGAAAACAAGAACGGATTGTTCAGATGCATTGCCCTGATGCTTTCGCCATGCCCACTGAGGAGTTGCCAAGTTCTGTAATTGGGAGCCGTTGCAATTAACCCCTACACTGTTATCAGGAAAATGCATGACAAGCTAACCACACAGATTATTGACGCCGAAGTTACTTCGAGCCTAGCCTCTGAGTGCATTAACACCTTCTTTGTTTACCTCTGCGGTTAAGTACTTGCTTTCCTTAGTAAAAAAAAAAAACCATTGTCGCGCATGTCGTTTGGTACTGATGTTATTCTACGTATATATGTATGTGGAAATAACACTTCCTTGGAAGTTAGAGCCTTGTGTTGTGTCCTTGTTCACCCAGCACTACTCAATAGAAAGATCATGTACGAAAAGCCCAAATTTCTATAGCCTACCAAAGAAAGCTGGCCGAGCTTTCTTTGATACTGCACACTGGTCCCATCAAAGATGTTGCCGTACCAACTAGCTCGGATTCAGACCTTAGTGATGATGGTTAGATCTGATCAATGTGAAACATGACTGAAGCCTTCTCTGAAGGTAATCTGCTCTTTGTTACTGCCCGGCGAGCGTACGGTAACCATAATGCGACCCAAGTTTGACAGCGCGCCCCAGCGGGTCTCGCTTGAGCGCGACTGGAATCCCTGGCCTCTCTTTGTTGAGCGTAACTGTAAATATGAATGCAGCCACGCCCCGAGCGCTGTACACTTATCGGAACAGTGATCGGCACCCTGTCGTATAATCGTGCATCTTCCCTTTTGCAGCAGCGCATGCGTGACGGAAAAAAACAGCCGAAAGAGCAGTGGGCCCCTTAGCTTATTCTTTTGCCTCCGCTATTAGTAGTTGGCTCCTTGAGGTTGGTTTCAAGGACGCGTCCAGTCGCTAGCGCTGATTCTCTTTCGGCACGTTTTGCGCGCTTGTTATAAGCGGCGCATGAAAAATTCACTCTGCAATCCGCAGTGTTTCTTTCTGCTGTAAACACCGTTCGGATATTGAGCAGCAGCTCTTGGTTGTCCTCTTCGAGCATTTGAGCGCACCTCTCGTGCTAGAACTTCTGGCGAGGCCGAAAGGTAATGTGCTCGCTTCTAAACCTCTCTTGTTGCACTTGTGCAAGAACGCTCATGTACTTGGATTTATGTGCCCACTAAATAAATTTAGGTGTTAAAATTTATCCGGGAGTCCCCGCAACGACACGCCTCATTTGAGGTCGATGTTTTGGCAGGTGAACCCCCAGATTTTTATTAATTTTTAACTTTACAACATGAAGTTCTAAAATTGTCACGAAGCCAAACGACGCGAAATATTTGCGATAAAGGAAGGTGAACTTGCACGTAGTTACGATTTAAAGGAAATTGCATGGATTTGGTTCTCGTTGCGCAGAATTTATCGAAACGTTTCAAGAATGCTTCTCCGAAAATTGCACCAAGAGCATTAGATCTGAAATTTTTCACTGCGACTATTGATATGTGCTGCTGAGAATTGCCATTTTTCGTAGACCTACGTTTAAAAATGGCCGTTGCAAGTTACCTGGTTTGTTGACATTGCCGTTATTTGAACAACAAAAACGTTAAGCCTTGACTTGCGCTGGACATTGTTCTAATCCTGAAGTAACCAGTGCTGCATATCTGATGCAGAGTGCGGAAAGAAGTGTGACGAAGACGAGCCCTGACTTCCAAGTGAATTTTATTCGGTAGGAAGGTTGTCAATACGCCTGCCCATGATATACGAGATCAAAAGTATAAACAGCTATGGCGTTGACGTGGGCTAGTTGGCACATTTCCAATCTAAGCAGTGCGAAAGACGGGGCCATTGAACTCCGAGGCCCTCCTTTTCTGCTTTTGAAGAGTTACTCAAACAACCGAATTCAAGTTCTCAGTGTTTCCGGTGCTGTCTCAGACATTTAGACTATACCAATTTAGGTGTACCCGAAGGATCTATTCTTGGTCATCTTCTTTTTTTACTTTATATAAATGATATGCCTTTCTACACTACTCAGATTGTATGTTTTGTGCCGATGACTCGATGATACTTAATTCTGCCAATTGAAATTTAACACTAGTCTCTAAGCTCAGAACCTGCAAACACGCAAGAATGTTGCATTAAAAATAAACTGCAGATGATCACTATAGCATCAAAATTCATTGTTTTCAGCTCTAGCCAACGTCACATAAATAGTATGCCTCCTGTCTTAATTGGTATGCATCTAATCACCGAGAGTGAATGTTCAAATTAACTAGGAGGCAATTTAGACCGCAACCTTAGGTTCCGTCATCATAGTGCATGCGTAAAAAAATAAAATAGCTCACGCCATAAGAGTCGTCATCAGATGAAATTCCCATGTCAGCCCTAGCACACTGCTTTCATTCTATTGCCAATTTATGTATTCACTTATCAACTGTGGCTTGGCATCTTGGGGAAAGACATACAATGTCTTTATCAACTCGCTGCAAATCTTCCAAAATCAAGGCATCCGGCTACCAATATATACGTTACTGCCTTTACAATGCAAATGCACGAAAATTTCTGAGAACTATTAAATGTATACTGATATAGTTAACTATAATTTAGGTCATCATCAGCCTATATGTTTGTCCACTGCAGGATGAAGGCCTCTCCCTGCGATCTCCAATTACCCATGTCTTGTGCTAGCTGATTCCAATTTCCAGCTGCAAATTTCCTAATTTCATCACCCCACCTAGTTTTCTGCCGTCGTTGATTGCGCTTCCCTTATCTTGGCGCCCATTCTGTAACCCTAGTGGTCCATCGGTTATCCATCCTACGCATTGCATGGCCTGCCCAGCTCCACTTTTTTCTCTTAATGTCAATTAGAATATCGGGTATCCCCTTTTGCTCTCAGATCCACACCGCTCTCTTCCTGTCTCTTAAGGTGGCGGTCCCACTCTGGCGGCACGCGCCCCTCGTTTTCAGTACTTTTGGAGCAACCGTGGCGGCTCTTCTAGTTAAGATATAAAGTGGTGGTATGTACCATGAAAAAGCTCAATCCTTGTAGATTCCAACTATATATATAATATAAAGTAATTGATTATTATGATTTAGAAATAAATGTTCAAGAACAAGCACGAGATACATGGGGTTTTGCGAACTGTGTCTCAGTTGTGACCATATTTAGAAAAAACTACCGCACTTACTGCATTGCGGCTTGCTCTGCAGCTTTAGGACATATTTATCTAGTTCCTAGATGTAGCAAAATAATTTTGAATTTTTTCTTTTTGGATAATTTGCTTTTGAATATTGCCAAATATCGCAATCTTCTGTTGTAAACAGCTCGGCAACTACATGCTCAAGGAAGCTAAATTTTGTACAAAATAGAGTTCAAGGAAGTTCCATTTACGACAAAAAATTTCATTCATGTACCTTTATTAGTTTTAAACCTCAGCTTCGTAGCTTTAGTACCTTCCCGCAAAAATGGATTAAAAAAAATTAAATGTTGGCGTTTTACGTGCCAAAACCAGTTCTGATTATGAGGCACGCCGTAGTGGGGGACTCCGGAAATTTCGACCACCTGGGGTTCTTTAAAATGGATAAAAATAAAACCAGAATTCTAAATATTGCTTAATTTCGGCCGCATTATTAGCAAAAACTTTACCTTGCCGAAAGTGCGCACTAATTATGATCAATTAAATTTTCATTTTATCATTTCATTGTGAAACTCCTTTCCATTAGTTACGAAGCAGTGTAAGGCAACAATAAGATTTATAAATTATCTTGCTAATTTCTTCTATATTGCGGTGCGCTTTTGTTTGCTATCTGTGTATCCTAATGCTCTTGAGGCTTATCACTGTTGGCACCCTACCTTATTTTTCAAGTATATTGCTCATGGTGTTTTTTAACATATAAGTGTCCTGGTAGCTAAAGGTGTCTGGATGCTTTGTTCATGCCAAGTGCGTGTAGTGCATGCTTGATTTACGTCTGTGGGTACTCGCATACTTGTACTTGATTTTTTTTACTTACTATGCATTTTTTCATATATATATATATATAACCAAATCTGAACTTGTTGTCTTTAGTCTTTTTTCTGCTTTTATGCCCACACGGAACCAATATACCAATTTCAATAGCCTCGATTTTGCCAAGTCCGGTAGCGCTCGTCCGCGTCTGGCGTGTCTTCTTCGTGTGTGTTTATGTGCACTTATTTGCGCTATATATGAAAGTAACTATGTTAGACCAACTAGCCCAACAGGCGGTCCTTCTGAAGTACATTTCTAGTACATTGGGCCCTTCTTTCTGTGTGTTTTCTCAGTCTTCACTCCCCAACGTTTTGATCGACCACATGGCTGATGCAGCTTTCCGTACGAGGACCTACGCCTTTTGTCTTCCAAAGGGCATCATTCCAAGGGTGGTTAGTGCACTCTTCGGAGTGGTGAGGCCTTCCTTGGGTCATGCTAAGAGGTTGTGCAAGATTCTAAAGTCGGAGTTATGGCGCCAAGTCCGGTAGCGCTCGTCCGCGTCTGTCATGTCTGCTTCGCGTGTATAGCGGGGTGCGTTCGGCGACCATGGCTCCTTGAGACTACACGTGTTGTCACTTCAATAGCTTTGTGGCGTCTGAAGGCTTTAATCTTTATTGCTTTGTTTGTTTGTGCCCAAAGTGAAGTTAGCCCTAAGTATTACTTAGCGTACCGTGTAGTTGAGGTCTTAGTAGGTTAACAAATTGACGCTCTGGCGAACCCGAGGCGCAGACACTGCACAAAGCCGAGCGTTGATCGGCAAATGCGAGATCCTTTGGGCTGCGTGTCTCCGCCGCCTGCTCTGATATAGTGGTGGGTTCGTCGCCCAAGTCCGCTGCGGGTCTCCCGAGGAGATGCGCCGTTTCGCCTTTTACGCTCGCTACAGCATCGCCATCACTGACTTCCAGAGTGCGCGGTATCTTGTAAAGTTGCAGTTTTGGGTAGCAGCGCGACGATCTACATGGAAACGAGATCGTCGCGCTGCTAACCAAAAATGCAACTTTACCAACATGCCCATTCAGCCACCCTTGCGATCTTGTAAAGCGAATGGTCGGAGAAGTATCCGGCCTCCGTTGAGTCAACGAGCGCGGAGAACGAAGCGCAAGTGTCATGCCATCGTCACCGTGGGGTCATGTCATTCCGTTGTTGTCATGCCGCGGTCATTTCACTTTACTACCCTAATTAAGGACGCCTAATGAAAGCGCGGTAATGAAAGGGGTATTACGGAAGGGCTGGGTGCACAGGCTATACAGATATGTTATCACAGTATACAGAAGTGATACAGACGTAATCAAGTCGTATGAATACTTGTTGCTGTGGTAGTTGGTTCATCTTATTACTCAATATTAAGACGCAACCGAGGGCGGAAGAAAGTTAAGGACAGGAAAGAGCGTCATTGTTCTTTCATTCTTTTTTTTGTAATCAGAATCAGACTTGTAATGAGATTTGTAATCAAACGCTCTTTAAAAAAATGTCGCTCTTTTCTGTCATGAACTTATTTCCGCCCTCGGTTGCGTCTTAACATTGCGAAATAATCAAGTCGTATCATGAACATGAGTAGTAAACACATTGTGACACTCTTGCGTGCGTTCTGGATTTACGCCTCAACAGGATATGGGGCATCCAAGAGGTTTGGAGGAAGAAGATGACGTGTGGCTAGCGAGTGATCCTTATTAGACTCCGATAATGTTTTTTTTCTTCAATCACCCAATTCTTGGCCAATCCCCCATAGTGGGTACGAGCCACTCTCGAAAGCAAGCAAGCGAGCTGAATCTCGATCGGCACTCACCTGATCAAGGCCGTCGCGACTCACTCTACTTGGCTTATCAATAAACGCCTTTTGTTGGCGTAACAGAGTGGTGGAGTGTGCTGGGTACGACACAACGTACCACGGAGCCGCAACATCTAGAACTTCGCCGGAGCCGCCGTCTTGCCGGTCTCTCGCCAACGACGTTCATCATGTCTCAGGACGGAAGTGGACAAACGTTAGCACCAGGTGTACCAGCTCAAGGGTCAACGCCAGTTCGACGTTTGCAGCACTACATGGAACCACGCTCGTTCGCCGGAAAAGCGGGCGAAGATGTCGACGAGTGGCTGACGCACTACGCACGGGTGAGCCGCTACAACCGTTGGGACTCTGTCACTCAGCTTGAATATGTCGTACTGGTTTGTGGTTTGAAAGCCACGAAGACTCCCTGACAACGTGGGAGCGCTTCGTTGAAGAAATTAAGTGTTTTGGAGACTCCTACGCCAAACAGAAACGCACGGAGCGAACCCTAGCTCAAAGAGCTCATGCTCCTGGAGAAACGTGCTCTACGTACATCGAAGAGATCCTCAAGCTGTGCGAGTCGGACATCTCCTTAAAGGAATTGCTGAAGATGTCTACAATTTCCTTATAGGCATAGAACACGTTGATTCCGTCTCAGATGTCGTACGTCACAGCCGTACGTTAGACACGTCCAAGACTCGTCGCATTGCGCCAAAATTTGGACGACTGGCGAATGTGACAACCGTTGCCAGCGTCGATGAGAGCCCGCCGGCCGATATTTCGTCCACTCCGCAGATCGTGCGCGAAGAACTGCGGCGACACGAGGTACTTGCGTGCAGCGTCGTGCAACAACCTGCTGCCTATTCCCCGCAACACATGGTGGCTGCAGCACCGTGCGCTCCATGGTAACCGTCGGTATGTGTCACGGACATCACCCACAGAGGAGCTCCATAGCCTCGTGAAGGCACATTTACGCCCGAACAACGACGAGAACACCCTCGCCCCGGCAGGTTTCCACGCAGATCGACTGTTCCTCCTGTTCAGAAGGTTCAGCCACTTCACTCAGCCACATCGTTTCCCCCTTCTCGTATACACCATCGCATAGATACCGGCCGGATGTGCCCAACCATTGTTACAGAAGCCGTACAGAGTCTCACCGTTGGAACGCAAGGGGATCAACGATCAAGTCCGCGAAATGCTAAATAAGAACGCTATCCAAGAATCCTGTAGTCCGGGCGCAGCGCCAGTGATTTTGGTTAAAAAGAAAGATGGTACATGGCGATTTTGTGTTGACTACCATCGCCTCAACACCATCACCAAAAAGGACGTGTATCCACTTCTACGTATTGATGATGCCATCGACTGCCTTTCATCAGCATCTTACTTTTCGTCTGTTGACTTGACGTCGGGGTACTGCAAGATTCCTATGCACAAGGCAGACAAGGAGAAAACGACATTTGTAACACCAGACGGACTTTTTGCATTTAACGTGATGCCGTTCGAGCTGTGTAATGCGCCTGCTACGTTCGAGCGCTTCATGGACAACATCCTGCGTGGTCTGAATTGGGAAGCATATACATGTGCTATCTAGACGATGTAGTGATCTTCGGGCGCACGTTCAATGAGCACAACGCACGTCTCGACCTTGTGTTAGACTGCTTGGAACAAGCGGGCTTGATGCTCAACTCGAAGAAATGCCATTTTGGAGAGCGCCAAACGCTGGTTCTGGGTCATCTAGTGAATAAGGACGGCACACGACCCGATCCAGCGAAGACTGCTGCTGTCGAAGCCTTCAAACGACCTCGCTTTGTAAAGGAGCTACGCAGCTTCCTGAGCCTTTGCTCCTACTTCCGCCGGTTTATTCGTGGGTTTGCCAACGTCACGTATCCACTGACATGCCTCCTTCATAAGGGCGTTCCCTTCGAACGGACCCCTGAATGTGAAGCCAGTTATCGTGAGCTGAAGTTCCTTCTGACGTCCCATCCCATTCTCCGACACTTCGACCATGCGGCTCCCACAGAAGTTCATACGGACGCTAGCGGTATAGGCATCGGCGCAGTCCTTGTTTAAAGGGCAACTCCGGCGATTTTTTGACCATGTCGAGCTAATAAAATATTTAGCTTCCCGAGGCCCTCCTGTGACGCACCTGATAGGAGAATTGTTCCGCAAATTCGAAAATAATTTTAAATAAGCAAAAAAGTGCGAAAACGAAACCGAAACCTGAGCAAACAGCCGAGCGAACCTTTGCGTGTGACGTCACGAATGGATCCCCGGCGGGGAAGGCGCGCAACGCATGCCGGTCTCGCCGCGGGGCGACGAAACCGGCGAAGAGCAGACGCTCAGCTTATTCGTGACCGCGCCGGACTTTCGGGGACCTTCGGGCTACATTGCAAGCTGCACCACCTATTCGGATCTGTCAAACAGTGACAGTTATGATTCAGATGAATTCAATAGCCACGAATCGCCGTCCTCCACCACTAGAGCCTGCACCCATGCGCAACATATCGCGCTGCGACATGAAGATATACGTGCTGCTTGCTATTTAAGGTGTTTTACCCCTCTCAGGAAACCGCTTCGCATGCTCACTGTAAGATGTGGAGCACGACTTCCCGCATTTGTATCCCACAAGAACGCCGCTGACAGTCCAAAGCACCGACCGGTGCACTTGTTTACATCGGCAGGTACACCGGCCACTCGTACGTCGTTCGCTTGAGATAGCCGCTCATCGGCGCAATCAATTAATGTCAGAACATATCAAAACACGTAGATTTTGTGCGTGTAAGCACCGGTACATCACTCTGTGTCGCGCTGATACGTGCGACCACACACCCTCGGAAACAGCGAGCGGGAGACCGTAGTAGGGAAGCGTTGTGCAGCCGGCTTATCATTCTTCGTATTCTCTTCATGCACACAATTAGTGTTCCGTAAAGTAGACATAGATTAGGACATTGAGCATATGATCGTTCATTTAGGGAATGTATAGCTTTCTTGCGGAAACGCCGACGTCACGAAGTATGACATCGTTGGCAGCTGAACGAGACGGTTGTTTACACATGCTGTATCGAAGGGGCCTCCGCTTGCTGCCCATTTGGGATACGAGGCAAACAGAGCACCTCGTAAGCTAAATAATGAGTCAGCATAACAATAGGTAATAATACACCCAGGGATTTGCGTAGTCACATTTCATTTAGGGAAGCGCCGGCGAATGCGACTGGCGGCATTCGAGAACGGCAACGTATACGGATGTTGATTGCGCGTCGTGTTGTCGCTTCTAGCTTTTTGCGTGTGCACAGTATGAAATGAGGAATGGTTTATTTCAAATCCGTATGGTGAAAACTGAACTACAGAAGGAGCTTTTCTCATCCTAATAGCTTAATTAGCTTTATATCAGTGGGTCTGGTCCGCGAGCAGCAGACTCACGAACTCGGCCACTGTGATAGGCTTAACCTCGGCTGAACGCGATCGGCATCGGCTCAAACTGTGTTTGCGGATTGCGAGGGCTGAAGTTCGTGCAGCCAACAACCCAACACCGCTTGCCACCCCGCATCACTTGCCCGTCCACAGGAAATGCAACTTCTCGCGACAGCAACATCTCACACCAAGCACTAGCTCACGATCGTCGACTCCTGCACGCTCTCGTCGCTGTCGTCTGCATGATCCCGGCATGCTCTGCGTGGACCATTCCTGACGTCATGCACAATGTGGCCTATAACTGAGGAGGAGGTAAGGTAGGGTGCTCGAGACATTAAATTAAATTCATTTGTAAAAAATATGTGCAACTCTCAAGCCTGATTTTTTTATGGCATGACGGAGGTATTCAGAGGAACAGACCCAGCGAATTTCATCGACATCCGTTGACACCGAAAAATCGCCGGAGTTGCCCTTTAACCCGTCGACACCAAAAAACACGTCGTCGCCTATGCGAGTCGCTCCCTAAGCAAGTCTGAGCGCAATTACACAGTCACAGAACAGAGCAAGAATGTCTTGCAGTGATTTTCGCAGTACATCGCTTTATGTTTTACGTTTACGGGCGCCCCTTCACTGTGGTGCAGTGTTGCCAGGTCCGACGAGGCGGCGTAGCCAAAAGCTAGAGAAATTGTAGCTCAAATGTAGCCAACCAGAAAAAAAAGTGCGAAGTATTTCGTAGCCAAATATAGCCATTTTTTGCAGTTTTGTTTGTGTATACATTTTCACATTCGATTACGGCAATCCTTTTTTTGCACAAATAGTCGTAACAAAATATCCCTGCCACCGTGACATCGGCCCTTGACATCAAAAACAGCGACATCATGCTTGCACAGAACACTTTTTGGTTGGTCCCGGAAGCTCTAAAGTTCCATCGAACCGCTGCAGATGGCGAAATCGGTGCTTTTATTTTATAATAAATAGTACTAAGTTATTATTTTTAGTTATTTACAGTAATATTAACTACGAACTCTGCTTTCTAGCTGTCGTGAACGCAAAATAATGTTCAGCGTCATCGATCTTACACGTCATCTCTGCCTACGGCGTAGTTCAGCTGTCCAGCGATCTGCGACGTGCTCACGGTTTCTTTCTATGTGAGCTAAAACAAGTCTTTCGCGCTATGATATCTCGCTTTATTTGTCTCATCGTCCTATACTGATTCTCGTCTTTTTTCGTTTTTTTTTTAGTTAGCATGGCTCGGATTAGCTGGGACCCACACTACCTATATAGTGTCCATTTACATCAACCTGGCCGCCATCATAGGTCTCTAGCACGCCAAGAACATGCGGTCAGAAAAGGGACAGGCAACATATGCCACTCACTGACTGAATAGGTGTAAGCGAAGCTTTAAAATATTACTGCGCAAAACGGCACACCCGGGTAAGAAGCGCGCAGTCTTTTTCGGCGACGAGCACGTCCCGACCTCGCTCGAAATGGTAAAAGCCGCGACGGCGCACATAGAGCAAAGGTAAACAACAAATTGATAACAGTGGTAATGCTGTGAAAACCGGTTACTTTCAAAAAGCAAACCATGTTGATAAAATAAAAGTATAAAGTAAAGTAAAAGAAAATAAATAAAGTAAAGTAAAATTTACCATTTTATGAAAAGAAGAGTAATTTATACTTTCGTGTTTTCGCGTTTAATTACAATTTAGAACTTATTCTATTAGCAGCATGCAACTTGTAGCGCTTAGTTTTCAGTAACCAACTTTACTTACCTTCACCCAGCCAAGTCAATCCGTGTTAGGCCTACGAGCCATGCAATCGAAAATTGAATTCGGAATCAGCGGCGTCTAATGAATCAATCTTATTACACATGTTAGTTGAGAGAAAGCGATAACCGCAATCACTTCTTCGAGCTTACGAACTTCACGCGTTACCACGAATCGAGCCCAGTTTTGTGCTAGGTTAGAGCCAAGGAGGTTTAAAAAAATAATTGGTGAGGTTTAATTTACGTGCCAAAACCACGATATGATTGGGAGGCATGACGCAGTGGTGATCTGGAGGCATGACTCCGGATTAATTTTAGCCACCTCGGGTTCTTTAACGTACACCTAAATCTAAGTACAAAGGTGTTCCTGCATTTGGCCTTGAACGAAATGCGGCCGCCGTAGCCGGGAATCAAACCCGCGTCCTCGAGCCAGCAGCACGACACCTCACAAGCTAAGCTAACATGGTGGGTGAAATTCATGTGACGTGGTGCACTGATGTCATCGTGGCAAACATGCATGTTTCGATATTACCAGATTGAGTATCTGCATCCGTGACGTTACGGTCAAACCATCTAGAAGTAAAAGCACCAGGACCCACCTTTGGCTCAGGGTCTTGCTCTCATTCTTTTTTATACGTTCTCACATACATACGTGGCCCACTTCCCCATGTTTGGATTCTCCTCTCTGAGGTGGATCCGATCTTACGTCCAACCTATCGAAGGGAATCTCGAATGTAAACACGAAGAAAAATTCGTCTAGCAGGAAAAGGAAAATGGAAGTAAAGCTTTGCGCCAGAAACGTGGAGTAGTAGGTCGAAAGCTGTGCCCGGCGCGACACTTCATCCGGAAGACATGGCCATGAACACACTGGAGCGTGTCATCCACCCGTGCTTCCCTTCTTTCATGTCGGTGCCACGATCGCCCGATGACCCTGACCCTATGTTATGGCTCTCCCTTCCTGAGCATAGCCATTTTAGTACACTGTACTGTGAAAAACCCACTACTCCCAGGTTCATCCCGATGCCCGGGAATCGGGTGCGTAACGGTCAAGCGAGGTGTTATGTTTCAGTGCGTCAAAGATCAAAGCCACCGGCTCTGACAACGGCGCAGAGAGGGAAGGGAAGGCGGGGTTGGGGGGGTCATTTCGCGCACGCACAGACGCTCAGCCAGGTAAAACATAGCCTTGGAGATTTGCTTCTACCCGATCAGAGCCACCTCTGGAGCGTGGATTAGGGTGCCACTTCTAGCCAAAAAAAAAAAAAAAAAAGCCAAGTCGCAGATTTTCAGTAGCCCAAATATAGCCACATAGCCAACTCGTCGAAGTCGACGCCAAAAGTTTTTTCTCGTAGCCCAATTTGGCTCTAAATAGCCAAACCTGTCAACACTGCTGTGGTGACAGACTGACTGGTTAATCGCCGTGATCCATGAGGCCGGCTTGCGCGTTAGACACTTCGCTTACAGGAGTACTATTTTACCGTTTCTTATAAAAGCGGCCTACCGCACGCCGACGCTGACTGCCTCTCGCGCCTGCCGCTCCCGATGACGGACTGCGACGCGGACAACTTCGATCACTATATCGCATCACTGGAGCCAGGATTTCGTGATATTCATACCTTCAAGATCGAGCAACAAAAAGACAGAACTTTAGAGTGGTTTATTAAGGAAAATGACGCCTATTTCTGCTGCCTAATAGGGAGCACGGCGCAGCGCCACTGCTCATTACCGCAAGGAAATCAGCACCACCCTCTCGTTTCTGCGTTCGTGATGGGGTTCTATACAAAAATCTTCCACTCGGCCGCGCAACGCCGCGCAACGCGCATCGCGCAACAGTGGGCGATCGTAGCCCAGCATTTTCCGGAAGTGCGCGCGAACTTTTCATCTTATTACTCATGATGATGATAATTTCTTTTCGCCCGTCTCGGACTTACGGCCATGCTTACGGCCGTCACTGCGCGTTGCATAGCGCAGCTTGCAACACCGAGAGGAGGCGCTGCGGTCGCCGAGGTGAGCGGACGCGTCTCGCATCGGCTCCGTCGATTATGATTGATAGTGCCGGTTATTCACCCAATATCGAAGAACCAACACTACCAGAGTGTGCAGCAAGTTGCAAGGAACTCGCCAACACCAAATTTGGTGAGAAATTTCCAATTTTTCGCCGTTTTTTGGGACCGGAAAGTTCTGAAGCGGAGCTCCGGAGCTAAGTCTAATCAGGCCTAGCTCCACTTCTGGCTGGCGCGCCACGTAGGCCGCCCGCCGCCGCCCGCCCGCCGCCGCTGCGCCGCTGACCCGCTGCGCCGCCCGCCGCCGCGTCGGCGCAGCCGCTACCGGCGATATGGCCTCGGCGATGGAAACGGAGTTCGAGCCCGACGTTCGTCAAGAACAAGAAGCGCAAGATCTGCAACCACGGCTCGTCCACATCGACGGGCGCACAGCGATAGCAGACCAAGGCGAAATTCTACCGGACGACGACATCGCGGGTTGGGAGACCGGCGCGCGACAGCCACGTCAGCACAAGCCAACATCGCAAGCCTGCTTCAACGGTGAGTCTACCTCCGCCGGCAAGAAGCATGAATCGCGCTACACTCAAGCGCAGTACGTCAAGAAGGTTACCGAAAATTTAACACGCATGGGCGCGCATGCCAACGAACATCCCGAGAGAAGAGTGCAAAATTATCATCAGACCTAGAGGAGCCCTAAACACAGGGCGCAGCGAAGCCCCAACCCTAACGGCAGCCATTTGGACGGCCGCGGGTATCACCAAAGCGGAAGCAATGCAGGACACAGTGTGTGCCAATGTGGCGCAAAATATTATCGCTGTGAGTACCCCGGACGAGCAGAGAGCGAGGCGCTACGCCACGATACGTTCACTAATCATCGGGGAACAAGCCCACGAAACCTACGCCTACTTCGCGGCCCCGCACGATACTTCGAAAGGAGTCATCCACGGGATACCAAAGACGGAAACTACCGCAGACATCAGAGAAAACATTATACAACCAGGGAACCCCAAAGCTATCGAGGCACACCGCATTGGAGAAACGGCAGCGGTATTGGTCCTGTTTCAGGGACAGAAAGTACCTTCTACCGTAAAGTACGGCGTAACTATCGTCAGATGCAGCCCCTATTGTCAACACCACCAAGTATGCCGGACGTGCGGCAAAATCGGCCACCGGCAAGACGTATGCCCGCAACCAAACACGAAGGTTTGCTTCGCTTGCGGTAAGCCTAACCCAAGAGACACGCACGCCGAAGAATGCAAGCCACGTTGCAAGCTTTGTAACGGCCCCCACCCAACCGGGGCGCCGGGCTGCAGCAACCGTTTCAAGTTGCCATATCTGGTAAAGAAGCGAAGATGGGGGAACGCACGACACACGTCATCGACACACGTCAGCATAGCTGTGAACGACAACCCCGCAGAATTCCCGCCCCTGAAAGCCGACCGTCCACTGGAGGAGCGCAAGCGCAGCGCGAGTCGCAGCTGCTTGCGCGGCGTGCAAGGCGGCGACTCCGGCCGCGCCACGTCGCACGGGCGGGAAAGCAGGAGCAAGCGGCGCACCGCTCAGTCCGCGCGCCGCGAGTCTCGCTCTCGAGAACGCGCCACGTGGTCCGAAAAGGTAGCTAACCACCACAGAAGCAAAAGCCGAACACCGCAAATCGAAGACACGATGCGAGCTCTACAGCAAGACAACGCAAACCTACGAGCCGAGAACCAAAACCTCAAAGCCCAGGTCAGGGAACTGAAACAAGGACAAGCAGAAATCCTACGACTACTGCGTGCAGGACAACAGCCCGCAGGAACCGCAAGAATGGACATCGCACAGGCAGCGCAGAGATCACTCACCCCTACGCCGCCACCACAAGAGGTACCCGATCAACGATCAGCTACACCACTAATAGCGGAGAGGACCCCCACAACGGAACCTCCATCAACGGCCCCACAACACGAGACGGTAGAAGACATGGAAGAGCATACGGCGGAAATATCCCGCCCCTCTTTCAAAGAACACAGAGCAATGAACAGGGAACGTGAGAGCACCAATGCACGCCTGAACAGACATGAAAAACGCATCGTACTAGAGAAGCGCCTAACCGCACTCGAGCTCCGGGTAACCACGGGCTTCGCGGAGACGAAGGCACTACTGAACCAAATTCTTAACAAGAACAACACCACCAATGAAGAGAACAACACCTGCAGCATCCCACAAACATGGACCGAAACCCCACAACCCGCACAAGACTAAGAATCTGGCACTGGAACGCCAACGGGTTCCGGTGTCGGAAGGCGGTACTGCAGCAGCACGTGGCAAGCGTCGGGCAACCACCGGGCGTTATAATGATACAAGAAACCCACATGGAAGACACACCGACTCTGCCGGAGTACCGAGCCTACTCGAGCCCGCCCAGCGCGCGAGAGCACGGCAAGGGAGCCGCACAGGGGGTGTGCACTTTCGTGCGAAAGGGACTCACCTCTATACACCACGAGAACTTCCTGGGATGCAGCTCCATCGAGCACTGCGTCACCGAAATCGGGCTGGGTAGAAGAAAGCAAGAACCCATATTATTGGCGAATATCTACAGCAATCCCACACACGGGCAGCAGAAATTCAAGGCACTACTACACAAGACTACAAAGACAAGCCCCAACGGCACGGTGGTGGTGTGCGGCGACTTCAACGCGCCACACAAAGAGCTGGGATACAACCGCACCTCGGCCAAAGGACGAGACCTGCTGGAAGAAGCCTCAAACGCCGGCTTTGTGCTTTACACAGATCCGGGCAACCCTACAAGACTTGGAACGTCGACTGCGAGGGACACAAACCCACACCTCACTTTCGCTCGACTCTCCGGCAAAGCAAGAGGAACGGCGACCTGGCGCAACACTGGCCACAACCTGGGCAGTGACCACTACATTATAGAGCTGAACATACCCACAACGGTACACAACGACCAAAAGAAATTCAAGCACAAGCTCATAGACTGGACGCGTTTCCGCGCAACCCTCGATGAAGCCGACAACGACATCGAAGATATCGAGAAGTGGACGGAACGCGTAACCAAAGCAGCCGACTCGGTTACCGCCGAGCTGGACGTAGAAGAGGAAGTACCGCAAGTCGACAGCAAGCTGGCTCACATGATCGAGGCTCGCCAATCCCTGCAAAGAAGATGGAAAAAGCAACGGCACAATCGACGGCTACGGAAACGAGTCGCCGAGCTGGGTCGCGCCATTGAAAAATACAGCAGAGAACTATGCACGCAGCAATGGCACGCAACGTGCAGCGCTGCGGACGGACAACTACATAAAGGACAGACTTGGAAGCTGTTGCGACACCTCCTGGACGATAAATCCACGAAAGGCCACCACAGGCTTGCCCAAACGATCTACACTGCCGTCAAGACACTAGGCGAAGAGGAAGCCAGCAAGCGCATCAATGCCAAGTACCTCCCCACAGCGGCCACCGAGATCCACCCCGACCACAATGGACCGCACAACCCAGAACTGGATCGAGAGATCGAAGAATGGGAAGTCCGAGCGGTACTACAAGAGCTCAACTGCAAGTCGGCGGCAGGACCAGACCGGCTTCACAACCGGGCGCTGCGTAACCTCAACGATGGGGCGATCGCAGCACTCACAAGATACTTCAACCAATGCTGGAGAGAAGGCAAACTACCGAAACAATGGAAGACGGCTCGCACGGTCCTCATACCGAAGCCCGGCAAGCCACCCAACATTGAAAATCTACGGCCCATCTCCCTGACGTCCTGCGTCGGAAAAGTGATGGAACACATCATGCGTAACAGGTGGAACCGCTACCTCAAAGACAAGGGCCTCTACCCGGACGAAATGATCGGCTTTCGAGAGAAGCTCAGTACCCAAGACGCCATGATACAACTCCAGCATGAAATCCTGGAAGTATCAGCTCCCACTCACGACAATAGAGCAGTTCTCGGCCTAGACCTGCAGAGTGCTTTCGACAAGGTACGCCACTCGGCAATCCTGTCGCAGGCCTCGCGGCTAGGACTTGGACGAAGATCCTACAACTACATAAGGGACTTTCTGTCCAACCGAACGGTAAAAATACAAGCGAGTAACCTACAACTAGAAGAAAAGACCCTCGGAAGCGTCGGCACACCGCAGGGCTCCGTGATATCGCCGCTGCTCTTCAACCTGGTCGTGATCGGAGTTGCGGAGCGACTAAACGCGCGAGTCCCGCACGTCCGTTACACGATCTACGCGGACGACATCACGCTATGGGTTGCCGGCGGCAGCGACGGGTACATCGAAGAAACGCTACAAGAAGCAGTGAACACAATAGAAGATCAGCTGGATGGCACCGGTCTCCGATACTCGCCACAAAAGTCCGAACTCCTGATCGTCCCACCACCCGGGCGATATAGGAAGCAAGCCACTGAAGACTCGGAGAAGATCGTGCTCCGAACCAGAGACGGCATCGTCATTCCGAAAGTCTCTAAGCTCCGTGTCCTAGGCATGGTGCTCGAAGCCAGTAGGAGCAACGGCGTCACCGTCGACAAGATCATCACTAAGATGGGTATCGCCACGCGACTCATCAAGCGAGTTGCGACCCGGCACAGAGGGATGAAGGAGGCCAGCCTACTACGTCTGGTGCAGTCCTTCGCCATCAGCCACGCTGCCTACGTAGGCGCGTTCCACTACTGGAAAGTACAGGAGCGCGACCGGATAAATGCGGCCATCAGAAGGACATACAAGGCTGCGCTCGGCTTATTCAACTGCACGAGCACAGCCAAGCTGCTCGAGCTGGGGGTGCACAACGCCCTCGAAGAAATCGCAGAAGCGCAAAGAACATCTCAGCGCGAGATACTCCAAACCACACGAGCGGGACGAAGCATCCTGGCCAGACTAGGCCAAGGCACGAACACTACTGGCAACGAAGCGAAGAGACATCACGCCCTCCCGAAAAGGGCCCTCCGCCGACTGGTGGTGGCGCCCCTACCAAAGAACATGCACCCGGAGCACAGCCAAGGCCGACGAGACGCACGAGCCAAGGCCCTCACTGAAGCACATGCCAACGATAACGGCGCCTTATACGTGGACGCCGCTAAATACAAAGACAAAGAAGACACATACGTGGCCGTAGCAATACGCGCCACAACGGGCGAAATCTTTAGTGCTTGCAGCGTCCGTGCGAAGCAAGCGCATCAGGCGGAAGAAGCCGCCATTGCGCTGGCCCTCGCCGACAACAAGTGTACAACGATCCTGAGCGACTCGCGCACAGCGGTTCGGAACTACGGCAAAAATAATGTGTGTGCCAGTGCGGTGCGCGTTGTGAAGTGCATTGACAGACAGTGCACCGACGGACTGCGGACTCGTCTCCGATGGTTCCCGGCGCATCAAGGCTGCTACTTCGGGAGCACCTCCCCAAACCGCAATGAGACGGCGAACGCCGCTGCGCGAGGTCTTACTCGCCGCGTGGTGGCACCAGCGTCCCTCGTCTTAGCGGAGGGAGTAGCCACCGACGATGAAGACGACGAAGAAGAAGCCGAACTGGTAACGAGCTACGCGGACGTGCTGGAATGGTACCGGAGCGCACGTCGCTCCATGCCGGACCCACACCCGCAGCTCACCAGAGAACAGGCGGTACTCTACAGACAGCTGCAAACGAACTCGGTGCTCACGCCTGCGCTCGCGCGCTTCATATGCCCCGACGTCTACGAGAGCGCAAAGTGTAGTGTGTGTAACAGTGCGACCGCCACGCTAACTCACGTGTTGTGGGATTGTAAACTGAATCCAGAAGAGGCAGCGGCCTACCCAGGCAGACTGCCAACGGACATTGCCCGTGCCGTAACGGCTCAGGACTCAGAGCAACAACTACAGGCGGTCCAGCGGATCGAGACAGCTCTCGCTCGCCAAACGCGCAGGGACGCACCCGACGGGACCCAGGGGCGACAGCCTCGTGGAGAACGTTGGGTCCCCCGGCGTAAGCGTCGAGACGCAACTTGATGACTGCACATATATAGTCGGGTAGCAAGAGGGCCCTGCGTGGCATCCTGCTACCTCCGCCGGTGCTTTAATAAAGTTCATTTCTCTCTCTCTCTCTCTGCAACACCGACACCTCGTTGTAATGCCGACACCGCGTTCCAGGAGACCCGCTCCGTGAATGCGTCTTGCTCTCGTTCTCGTAGCGCGCAGAACCTCTTCACCTCGAAGAGCACGAGCGTTCGAACGCGCCAGCTGTGGAGGACAACGCTCGAACGCAATCATATGGTTCGCATTAATGCATGCTTACAGTGTATTCTAGTACACTGTATGCATGCTCTGCAGGCTAGTGGTTACGACGCTCGCTTTGTGACCGGGGGTACGCGGGTTCGAATCCCGCCTCGGCAAGAGAGTTCATTTTCTTTTCTTTCTTGGTAGTTTCGTGCTACGCACCATAAATTACAGCTGGCTTATACAGATTCGCTGTTAAAACAACTATTCTACTACAGGCCCAAGATATCTCCTGGTGGTCCCTGAGAGCCACCGTGCATTCATCTTGCGCGCTAGGCATGACGACCCTACGTCTGGTCATTTGGGGTCTGAGCGAACGCTCTACCGCGCAGAAGAAAGAATCTACTGCGTCAGACGACCGACGTGTCCACCTGCAACTAGTGTCAACGTCACAAGCGTCCGACGAGCGCTCCTCCTTGCCGACTACATCCAGAGCCACCCCCAAGCACTCCGTTCGAGCAAGTCGGCATCGACCTTCTCGGTCCTTTCCCGCGGTCATCTGATGGGAATCGCGGGATTGTTGTGTGTGCCGATCACTTCACGCGCCACTGTGAGACAGCTGCTATGCCATCGGCTACTGCAACCGAAGTGTGTATTTTTCTGCTGCGTTTCGTCATTCTCCGACACGGACCTTCCAGAGTCATCATCAACGATCGTGGAGGGGCAGTTCACTGCAGACGGGGTCGAAGAGATGCTTCGTCTATGTGTTTTAGATTTTCGACATTCCACGCCGTACCATCCCCAAAGAAATGGCCGGACGGAACGCACCAACAGAACTCTTACTAACATGCTGTCCATGTATGTTGCGTCACATCATAAGAACTGGGACAGCGTGCTACGTTTCATTACTTACGCATTTAATACCTCACAGCACGAGACTACGGGCACAGTCCCTTCTTTCTTCTATATGTTCGTCCGCCTCGTTACATGCTAGACACTATCTTCCCGTTTTCAAACCACGATAATCTTTGTATATCCCAGACCGTCTCTCTTGCTGAAGAGGCCCGACGACTTGCTTCTTTACGCACTCTTGTTTCCCAAGACCGCTCGAAGGAACGCAACGACCGCCGACGCCGACACGTGATCTATGACCCCGGTGACTTAGTGTGGCTGTGGAAACCAACGTTACTAGATTAGCTTGCACCAACAACAACGGTTCGCGCAACGTGCTTCGACGAGCCGCGAAGCCGGGCCGAGCGTGTGACTAGCGCCACCACGCGGCGGGAGACGGAAAGGGGACACGCGCCGCCGCGGAGCTTTCAAACTGAAGCTAATCTAGTAACGTTGGTGGAAACCAACAGGAAAACGTGGTTTATGTGAAAAACTGCTGGCCCACTATGTTGGACCCTATGTTATTACTGATCGTATCATTGAATTGACCTACCGCATAGCACGCCTCACATGAAATGGCCGTCGGTCAGCAAAGACTGAACTTTCGCATGTCGCCTGTTTAAAGCCCTTTATCTCTGGACAACCTGTTTGATTTGCCCGGCGGGCTTTGTCTGCGCGGAGGGCAATATGACACTCTTACGTGCGTTCTGGGTTTGCGCCTCAACAGGATGTGGGGCATCCAAGAGGTGTGGAGGAAGAAGACGACGTATGGCTAGCTCGCTGAGTTTTGAGGCAACCACAACATCTCGATCGGCACTCAGCTGATCAAGGCCGTCGTGACTCACTCTACTTGGCTTATCAATAAACGCCTTTTGTTGGCGTAACAATATTATACATGTGTACACAGCAATAAAACAGACGTTGAAAAACGCAGGTGATGAAATCCAAAGTTTGACGTCTGGCCGGGAAAGTACATATTCACAAAAAGAGTAGTGAAGCACCGACCAAAGTGCTACTCAAAATTAATGATGAACAAGAGTGTCATAAGAAAGCTGAAACGTCAATAAATTTCAGTACTATTTTTGGTCGGTGCTTCACTCCGCGTTTTTATAACGCAGCTAATTACTTAGATAATCAGAAAATGATATTTGGCAGCTGATAGTAGCAATTTTTCCGGAAAGGCCTTTCCAGTCAATAGCTGCTCTGTAAAAAAAAAAAAAAAAGAAAGAAAAACATTCTCAATATGTCGTCGCGTGGACGGGTAAACTGAAAGAATGACCAACGCGATTAGATACGCGTGCCGTGACTGAGATGTAAGGCACGCGATGAAGTGATTAATTCTGCAACCGAAGTGTGTATTTTTCTGCTGCGTTTCGTCATTTACCGACACGGACCTTCCAGAGTCATCATCAACGATCGTGGACGGCAGTTCACTGCAGACGGGGTCGAAGAGATGCTTCGTCTATGTGTTTGAGATTTTCGACATTCCACGCCGTATCATCCCCAATGAAATGGGGATGATACGGCGTGGAATGTCGAATGTAGAAGTTGTAGAATAGGGCCAGACTAGTAATGCGGCAGCGGTGGGAAATAGGCGAATCGTCCAACCGTTTTTAGGGGCGAAGCACCTTAGGGCCGAGCTTTGTCCCTCGTTGTCCGTTTGTCCATTGTCCGTAGCTCTGGTTTCCATGTATACTGTGTATACCAGAGCATGTACAGTACGGTCCACTCTTAGAGGGAACACGCGAACGCGCGGCTGGCGTAAAACCCCTCTATATAAGAAGTAGCGCCATTCTTAGATCTTGCCGCCACCGCGCTCACCCCGGCGCCGTGCCCCGGCGTTTCCTCCTTGCCGCCTCCTGTCGCCCCAGCCTCCTCCGCTCCCCCATTGGCCAATCCGTGTCACGTGGAAGCACGCGTTGCGCTTTTGTATATTTGTTTTTCTTTCCAGCGCGCTCCGACTGCCATTCTCGGGCCTGTGCGACGAAAGTGCTGTACGCACAAACGGATCAAACGTGTTAGAGACAAGAACTTCGTTGTGATGGCATGCTGCTGCGCCTTAAGTTGCCGCAACCGAGAAGGCGAGGGCAAAAGGCTTTTTTTTTTACCATCCGGCGTGCGCAAACGCTTGCTGCACACTTGATATTTGCGCCGTCTCGCATCGTCGCGTTGCTACTTCAAAAACGGCATTATTAAGACCAGTTATGCCACGTACACACTAGCGGCAAAACACGCGCGGCACGCACTAGCGGCAAACACGCCCGCCGGCGGCTAGACGCGCGCCGCGAAAGCAGCCCCGAAACGGGTTTTTCTTGCCGCGGCATGGATCGCTCCTGGACCGATTTTTTGCGGTTTGCCGCGTGCCGCAAATGAAGGAGACCAATGAAAGCGGCCCGCTTCCATGACGTGCGCGCGGGAAATGGTGCCATGCGGACCCGCCCGACCGCTTGTTTCTTGTTTCGCACTCTCATCTGCACGCGTCAGCTCCCGGATAGTTCGAGAAGGGGAGAGGAGTCTAGTCTGTTACGTGATTGCCGCAGTGGCGCGCCGCCGGTTAGTGTGGCCGCCCTGCCGCTGCTGCGTTTTGCCGCCGGCGGCGCGCCGCGCGCGTTTTGCCGCTAGTGTGTACGTGCCATAACTGACTGACGAAGCAAAATCGCGCCTCAAAAACTGCTCCGCAGGGCGCAATCGAAGTTTTCCTCGGATTTCCTCTGGTAGCGTGTTAGCTGTCGTCTGCCACGGCAGGCCCAACGCAGGCGGCGCCACTGTCGATATCGCGCCTCGATCGCGCCGAGCGCGATAGTGGAACGGAGGAGGAGGGAAGTGGATGGCGCTACTTTTACGGGTGAAGCTCCTTAAGGGTGGTTCTGCCCTCCTCTGTAGTATGTTGTAGTAGTAGGTAGCCACGTCTACTTTTATGAAAAAAAAAAAAAAATCCGAAAGTTGTGTCCGTAGCGCGGAATCGAACCAGGGACCCCTCGCTTCCGAACGCGCGGCGCTAACCACTACGCCACGAAGCGCACATGGACGCACGCACGCACCACGATGACAATAAATACCCAACATTAACCAATGCCTCCTAAAAAAAACGAGGCATTCCATTAACGATTGCATTGATTAACGAGGCATTGCATTAACATTAACGAGGCATTGCATTAACGAAAGACTGCGCGTTTCTAACGCGTTTGTGCTAGCGCGTTACGGCCCGTGTAAGAAGCTGGTGTAAGACGCTGTGGCCTCTCCGCCTTACCCCCGTATTCATAAACGCTCCTCGACTTGAACTTGACTTGCCACCGCCTTGGGCAGCGCGTTCGAAACGCGTTGAAGGCGGTGGCAAGTCAAGTTCAAGTCGAGGAGCCTGTATGAATACGGGGGTTATACTCTCTCAGCAGTCATGTGATGGCGTCGGCAAGGAGGAATAAACTTTATTTGAAAAGAAAATTAGGCGAGCGTGGTTGGGCCCTTAGTCCAGGGCTCCACTGGCGCGAGCGGCTCGCTGGGCTTGGTCCAGGAGAGCCACTTGGCTCTCCTTTCCCTCGTCCGCAAGCCATTTCAACATGAGTGGTTGTGATGTTATGTACGGGCTAGTAATATGTGAAGGCCTTTCCAGGCACTCCCATGTGATATGTTGTAGTGTGGGTTTGTTGGAACACCATGGAGAGACGTCCAGAAATCTTGTTGGGCTTATTTTACTGAGTTGATGCAGGTTGGGGAAGCTGTTTGTTTGAATGCGCCGCCAGTCCCTACTCTGCTGTCTGTTAAGGGCCTTGTGTGGATGACCATAGACTCTGCGTTCCTCCCGTTGTTGTAGTAGAATATCACGAGTGCTTGGAAGAAGTTCCGCGCAAGGCCCGGCCGCAGCTCGGTTGTTGAATCCTCGAGCTATACGGTCTGCCGCCACGTTACCTTCCAAGCCCTCGTGAGCCGGACACCAGATAATGTCGTGGTGTTCCTTCAAGGTTTGTCCCAGAATTCTGCGTACCACTTTGGGTACCGTCCCATTGAGAAACAGCCGACATGCCGTCTGCGAGTCGGACAGTATGACTGCCGACTCGTTTCTGTGTTCCGCGTCTGCAATTCCCATGGCTATTGCAGCCGCTTCGGCCGCGCACGTGGATCGAGTTACGACTGTGGCCGTTATGATGCGTTGTTGTTGGGTAACCGCTAGCGTGTGAGTCTCTCTACTGGCTCTGCTAGCGTCTGTGTAGTACGCGGCTGAACCTTTCCCAAAACGATTCCGCAGGGTTACAGCTCGTGCTCGTCTTCTACCGGCATGGTATGTTGGGTGCATATTCTTTGGTATTGGTGCCACCGTGATATGAGATCTCGTGTCCCTGTCCAGTAGCACTGTATCCTCGTTGCAGTACAGTGGTCGCGGTGTGAAACCCAGCTTTTCTAGAACTGCACGTCCCTGGTTCGTTGAGCTGAGCCGCTCTCTTTGAGCTATGAGGACCGCGCTCGCGTATTCCTCAAAGGTGTTGTAGAGGCCTAGTCTCTCGACTTTCTCGTTATTAGCACTTTCGGGGATGCCAAGCGCTGCCTTGAAGGCTTTCCTTATGATCGTATTAACTTGTTTCATCTCCTGGTTTGTTAGTGCTTGGTACGGGAGTGCGTACGTCACTCTGCTAAATATAAAGGCGTGGACCAGTCTGATCGTTTCTACTTCAGTTAGCCCTTCTTTACTGTTAGCTATCCTTCTTATCATACAGGCTACGTTCCCTGTTGTTCCTCTCAATTTTTGGATGGTGTGTGTTGTCCCTGCGTTCTGTTGTACCCACATTCCCAGAATGCGCAGTGTTTTCACCTCCCTAACGGGACGTCCATCAAGGTGGATGGCTATTGGTACAACATCGTTCTTTCTCGCTTATTTAGCCCTGACTCTGATCAGCTCGGTCTTCTCAGGCGAACATTTCATCCCTGCTCCGTCGGTGAAAGCCAGTATCTTGTCTACTGCTCTTTGCAGTGTGTCTTGTTTCTCCGCATACGACCCTCTTCGCGTCCAAAGGGTAATGTCGTCCGCGTAAATAGCGATGCCTAAATCTGGGTCCTCCTGTAGTTCAATGGCGAGCTTACGCATGGCCACATTGAAGAGGATAGGTGAAAGGATAGCTCCTTGCGGGGTGCCTCCGTTCGGGAGGTCAAAAGTGTCGGACCTAGTCGACCCCAAACCTATTGTCGCCGTTCGGTGCGTCAGGAATGATCTAACGTACGCGTATATGCGGCGGCCACAGTTTATGGACTCCAGGCCCTCCATGATCGAGTCATGTGAGATTGTGTCAAAAGCTTTCTTGATATCGAGCGCCAGTATAAAAGGGTCACTCGAGCCTCTGATTGGGTGCAGGACGTCGTACTTCAGAAGGAGGAACACATCCTGAGGTGATACGTGTGGCCTGAAGCCGAACATGTTGCTGGGTAGAAGGTTTTTTGTTTCTATATAGTTGGATAGTCTGGTTAAGATCACTTTTTCAAACAACTTGCCCACGCATGACGTCAGCGAAATTGGTCTTAGGTTATGGATACTCCTGGGTTTACCCGGCTTGGGTATTAGGGTGATATTAGACTCTTTCCATTCTGCTGGGAGTTCTCCGCCCTCACTCCAGACTTTCTCGTTAAAGAAGTCCACGATTTGTGTTAGGGCTGCGTCACTCAGGTTTCTGATCATGGCATTGCTAACCTGATCTTTTCCTGGAGCGGTGTTTTTCCTAAATGATTGAGCCGCCGCGTATACTTCTTCCAAGGTTATGGGTGCGTCTAAGTCGGGTTGCTGTATTCCTTTGTATTTGGTGTGTAGCAGCTGTGTGGTAAGGTTGTGCCCGACATAAATCTCCTTGATCATGTTTGTTAGCGTGATATCGTCACCTTTAAACTCGCTCTCAAGGGTCTTGAGTGTCCTGTTCGTCACTGTTTTTGTGCCTCCGGGGTCAATCATGCTTCGCAAAATGTGCCATGTCCTCTTAGTGCTCAGTGATCCTCTGAACGAGTCAGTAAACTGTCTCCAGTTGGCGTCACACCAACGTTGCGCATACTCATTAGCTTGCTGTGCTAGCTGGGCTATGCGTATTTTCAGTTTTCGGTTAAGTTTTTGTCTCTTCCAACGTTTGGTGAGGCTCCTTCTGGCATCCCACAAATGAAGTAGGTGTCTATCGACCGCCGGAGTGTCAGCGTTTGTTTCAATTTCCTTAGTTATCCTCGCGTGTGCCCTTTTGATTTCTGCTGCCCATGTGCTGACGTCGCTCAGTTCTCCGTGAATGTCTAGCTTTTCGCGGAATTTCACCCAGTCCGAGATTTTAGCTTTCCCGATCACCCTCCTTATCCTGGCCGCACTGAGCGATATACTCAAAATATAATGGTCGCTGCCAAGATTCTCTTCTAGATTCGTCCATGTGATGTTCCTTGCGATGTTTGTGAATGTCAGATCTGGCGACGTGTCTTTTGATACACTATTACCGATGCGTGTGGGGAGATCTGGCTGTGTAAGCTGGTATAGGCCGTATCTTTCTACTAGGTCCGCTAGCCTTATGCATTTGGGGTTCTCTTTGCTGTAGCCCCAATTAGCGTGCTGTGCGTTAAAGTCTCCCAGAAATATAAGTTGGTCCTTTCCTTTTAGAAGGCCCAAGGCGTGCACTAGTATATTCTCGAAGTCGTCGTGTTTCTCTCTGGGAGGGCTGTACACATTGACTATCACCGTTTTCGGTCGGCCGCGTTTTCGAGGCCAGACCGTGATTACGTGATGTTGAATGGGTTCGTTCCCTGCATAGCTAATGCTCAGCGCCACATCCTTCTTTGCGAAGGTCGCTATTTGTGGGTACTCCGGGTTCTTATAGCACACATAGCCCTTCAGATTTGCCTGGTGTTTGCCTACCTCCTGTATGCATATAATATCGGGAGAGACTGGAGACGATTCAATGAATTGTGTGAAATTGGCGAGTTTTTTCCGCAATGAGCAGCAATTCCACTGCCAAATTTCCACTTGTTCGGTCTGTTTACTATGGCTGTGTCTAGCCATGACTGGTGTTCTCGGAATCTGTTCCGACTTCTTTGATTTGCCTGGTGGGAGCACCTGGGCTTTGACTAGGTCTCTTGCGAGGGTTCTGCGGCTGACTTATGTCACTGATGGTGCGTTCCATCTGCCCCAGTTTGGCAAATACAAGCTGCATCTGCTGTACTAGGTACGCTATCGACTCTGTTTGTGGTTGCTGCGTTGTCGTGGGTTGCACAACGGGCGCGTTCGCCGGGCCTGGAGTGTTATTCGATTGATTTAAAAGAAGTGCCTCGAGGCGTGCCATCCTAGACTTAACCTCCTGTAATTCCGTTTTGAGTTGTCTGTTCTCATCTACTACCCTTTTGTACTCGGGTGTTGCGTGATCGGTGGTGTAACCGGTGTATGTTTGGCAGTGGGAGATACGACTTGCGCCCAGCTTACCTGATTCGCTTGTGGCTTGCTCTGTGCCATGGATGCCCTGGGTGACTTGTTTCTTGGATGGGCTTTCGCCTTCGTGTTCTCCTCTATGGTTGGTCTCGGCCTCGACGTGGACCTTCGACGCTGCTGCTCCGGTTGTCCGGGATCCGTGCGGTTGTTCGATGGCGAGCGGGTTCTTGAGCGGCTACAGCGGGTCAAACCTCGTCCGTACTCCCATTCCGATTGTTCGTCCTCCGAGGAGAACCAGCGATGGGCTGGTTTGTGTGGTTTCTTGGGTGGTTTCGCTGCCTGGTATTGTACAGGTTTGAGGCGTTTTGGGCAGCTGCGGTCTCCAGTTACGTGGTCCCCAGAGCAAATTGCGCATGTCGGGGTACAGTTGTGGGTTACTTCTGGGTTGCGCACTCCGCAGGTACGGAACGTGGACAAATCTGGCTGGGGTACACTTCAGTGCGGTGGCCAACTTTCCCACATGCTCGGCAGAATTGGACCGTGTTACGAAAAGGAATACACTCCTTCTCACCTCCTCTGTAGTAAATATATCTCGGTAGCACGTCTCCGAAGAAAGTAAGGACAGCACTCTGAGAGTCTCCCAACATCCGGGCCTCTACCAGCTCCACGCCCTGGGTGCGAAAACGGATGCTTTCTTTGATTGTCTCAGACGAAGTGTGTGGCTCTATACCATGGATGACACCTTTCCTGGTTCCTTCGCCTGGTGTGACGTAGGCATTGACCGGGTGCAGTCTTCCGTTGATCTTCAAAGACGTGACGCCCCTCATCGCCATTGCGACGGTCGTATCCGGGGTGGACGCTAGTGCTATGTTGGAACCCGGCCGGATGCGGAGAATGAACTGGTCCCATCTGATTTTTCCTCGGCAGGCCTCCACTATTGCGTCGGAAACCGCTTGGCTGGTCATATTCCTCAGTGGCAGTCCCTGGTGAGGTCGGAAGACCACTTTCAGATCCTCCTTGGGTAGGGGTGGGGGCCTGCGTCTCGCGGGTCGACCCCGGCGTTCTGGCTGGTTGCCTGCTGTAAGCTTGCTGTCCGCGGAGAAGTCCCCTCCTTGCCGTACGTTCCGCTCTTTTGCCTGTTTCTTCTTCGCTCTGAGCGATTGGAATATCTGCCAACCCTCCTCTGCGTGGTCAGTCTCCTTTTTGGCGGGAAAATGCGCGTTGGCGTGCGCGGACGCCATGGTGCAATTACCGGGCGGTTGTTCATCGTCTCGGTTTTGGGCGGCAAAGTCCATAACCTCATCGCTCAAAACCAATGTGGTTTGTTGAGTCACTGGCTGCGATTCTTCAGTCGAGGTCATAGTCGTCGTGGTAACTACGGCGACGTTGTCGTTGTCGTCTTCGGGCGCGCGTCTCCCGGCGTCGCCGCCGCTCCCCTACTCGAGCTAGCGGAGGCTTCACATGGGCGAAATCACAAAAGGCCGTGAAATGGTGAAAAATGGTCCAAATTCGGTGAAACTGGTGTCCACCGATGCCGGAGCACTTCCCCTACAAGCAGGTGACAATTTCCGGGCGGTTTCAGGGGATGAACCACACGAAAAAGGAGATCATGCGGAGCTCGATGTGCACGCGTCTGCACTGGTCGGCATCCAGTAGGCGTTTTTCTGGCGTCGGCAAACGCGGTGCACGTTCGGGCATGTGTAAACGGCTGCGTAAGACGCTGGCCTCTCCCCCTTACTAGAGAGTACTGCACGTTTCTAACGCGTTTGTGCTAGCGTCCCCTTAAGCGGGAGATGGTGCAATTATAATGAAGGGCACTGTTATAAAATAGGAATGACGTCACATATGGCGCGTGTCATTAGTGAAAGTCAATCGTTCGATTTAGTGCGGCGAGACTGGGCGAATTACACGGAAGATTCACGGTTTACCGATGATTCCCTCCGGAGCTTCGCCCACTCATCATCATTCACCCCGTGGATATGCGGTGTTTTTTGTTTTTATATATAGGGGTTTTAGGCCGGCGGTCCGCGGAGCGCTAACTGCTGGCGAGATTTGGAAACGTGGAGCATGCGCATAGAATCACAAGGGCGGTTCGTACCCGCGTCGTCTGCTACTTCTCCGCCCCAGCACTCGGCGCGCGCTAGCGCCGTTCTATATTTATATGGTTGGAAAGACAAGCTTGCTATGCTCGCTGCATCAACCATCAGATTCCTTGTCTTTATCAAAAGCGGCTGGCTGGTTCGAAAAGCATGTGGAAAGCTTACGATTGACTTTTTGGCGAGCACTGACACTAGGTTACGCAAGTGATGGGCTTCGTTATCGCTTTCACAGAATTCCACAGTTGGGGGTGTATTTCTTCGCTGATCGAATTTGCGGTGGGGCTAGTTCTTAAAGCGGCATGGCCAGGGTACCTGAGGACGAAAGGCTTCGCATAGTCGAGCTCTACACTAAAAAATACAGCCAGCGCGCTGTAGCTGCCATGGTGAAGAGGCCACTTAAGACCGTGAATATAATTATCCAGGCTTTCAGAGATGAAAATAGGATCAAGGACGCCCCTCGGAAACCAAGGTCACGAGTGACAACTCAGGAAGACGATATGAATATCGTTGCATACGTTGCTGACAACCCTCGAGCTTCACTTAGGGAACTACGCCAGTGTTTTCAACTGACCGCTTCAAAAACAACTGTGAAGCGACGGCTGGCTGAAGCAGGACTCAAGAGCAGGATGGCAGCGCAAAAACCGCTACTGACGAACGTGAACAAGTCAAAGCGCCTGTCGTTTGCCCAGCGACATGAAGCGTGGTCCGCTGACGATTGGGGCCGAGTGGTCTTCAGCGACGAGTGCACATTCACGACCAAATGGGATCAGAGGGCTCCTGTCTGGCGTCCAGACAGAACTCGGTATGTTCGAATTTTCTTAAGTCTTCTCCAGTTCCCTAACCTTGCTACAACTTCCATAGTAAAGCAAACTGTAAATTTGAGTTTTAACACGCCGAAGTCGAAAAAAGTATACAAGTCTTACCCAAGCGCCGCGATCGGAACTCCTTTATAAATTATACGCTACTTATCATACGCCCATTGTGCCACATGCGTGGGTTGGAAAACATGCCTGCACCAGAAATATTAAGGTATCTGCGGCCGAGAATGAAACACTCGATTTCGTATTAATAATCTTAATAATATCCCGGGTTTAACGTCCCAAAACCACGATATGATTACGGGGGATGCCATAGTGGGGGGCTCCGGAAATTTGTACCACCTGAGGTTCTTCAACATGCACCTAAATCTAAGTACACGGGCCTCAGCATTTTCGCTGTATTAATAATCTTAAGTTTGCTGTTTCGTCTCGTAGTTCCTTCCGTTATAACATGATTGGCATTGCAAGACAAGAGTGCTGCGCTATACAGCCTTCTACAACTTTTTTTTTTTCGTTCGTGTTTGTTACTACTATAGGTTCAGGCCTGAGTTTGTTCAGCGCGTAGCAGCAAGCGGACGGACTGTGGTGAGCGTTTGGGGCTGCATCACCCCTGACGGCCTCGGACCCCTCGTGCGCATACAAGGGGCCCTCACAGCGGACAAATACAGCAATATTCTGGACACTGTAGGCCTCCCGCACATCACCAGTCACATCACACCGCAGCATGACTGCATTTTTCAGCACGACCGCTCGCCGGTGCACACCGCCAAAAAGGTCGATCGCCTACTACAGCAGCGCGGAGTGACTGTGCTCATGTGGCCCCCACATTCCCCTGATTTGAATATAATAGAAAATGTGTGGGGAAGGATGAAGACATCTCTCTCCCGCCTAAGTCTTCATGGAAAATCTGCGGATGACCTCTGGGCTGCGGTCAACGAGGAGTGGGAGCGGCTCAAGTGCGACTCATCCTTCACAGAAGCACTGTGCAGGTCTCTGCCTGAAAGGATGAAGGCCGTAGTCGGAAGCTGAAGGTGACGTCACCCGGTACTGAACGAAGTCTAGGGCACGCTATTTGAGCACGAAGCGACTTACGTTCATATGAGAATGGAAGACCCAGGATCCACCACACATTTCTCTAGACACCCCAAAACGATGAAACCAAAAGCCCGAGGCCTAAACAACTGACCTTTTTTTTGTGCGATTACCAGCGTAATCATCGGCATTACGAGTGTAATTTTTTTTCAGTGCCTGGTATGTCGCGCTTAGTCCTCCTTTGCTTGCACAGATCTGCATTTTATTTTGTGTTTCACAGGGCACAGACATGTTCCATTAGCTTTGCATTTTTAAAATGTTTCGAGGCTATAGATCTGGCCTGTCTCACCTATACTCTGTCACACAAATACAACGAATAAATTTTGTCTTCTTCGTTTACTCCGCGTTGTTCTACGCACACCATTTTTCAGCGCGCGCGTTGGTGAAACGCAATAATTTTCATAAAAGTGCACGTCATCGCATATTCTGGCGATGTTGCCTCAACGATTAAAAAAAATCACGCGAGTTAGAACTAACATTTGCTGGGGTATTGCAAGCCACAACAAGGATATCATTCGGTGTCACGCCGTTTTGGGAGACTTTGAACTTTTTCAATCGCAAGTATTTCCTTAACGCGCTTCTAAATACTATAAGCACGTGGCTTTTTTTTTTTTTTTGCATTTTGCCCGTAATCGAAATTCAGCCGCTGTGGCCATGAACGAAATCGCATCAAAGCTGCCGAGAAACCACAGCAACAAACGAATGGTACTTCTTTTTTTTTCTGCGCGCTGATTACCCGACGAGGCGCAGCGAGAGTACAGGGACATGAATCGCACCGCAGAAAAACGAACGCGCTATCCAGCGCACGGCAAGTGCAGCGGCGTTAAGTAGCAGACGAACGGCGGCAAGCACCGCCCTTGCGCCTTTATGCGCATGCTCCAGGTTTCAAAATCTCGCCAGCAGTTAGCGCTCCGCGTACCGCCGGCCCTCGCGTGTTCCCTCTAAAAGCGGACCGTACTGTATATGTGTACATGTGTACTGCGCACATGTACAGTATATGTATATGTATAAATATACAGGGTGTCCCACCTATCATGCAGCACGATTTAAAAAAAGAGGAACGGCGTTACGTGAAGCAAACGTAGTGCGTATTGTTTCCAGTACAGTGGAGTAGCCGCCAGCAATTTTTTCGTTACTAAGATTTAATTAGGCAATTGTAATTATCTAACTCGAGAAGTACTGTCCTAATTATCAAAGTGTCAATGAGAAAGTTGTAGAGCAACATGAAAAACTACCGATACAGCTCTCTGTTGTTCAATACGTGCTACATAAATTCGTTTTTCCGAGTATGAAAGACGCCCGCGAATACACGCAGAATTGCCGCGCGACTGGCCGCTCGAGGCACTTTGCGTGCATTTGCGGTTTTTTTTTTTTTTTTTCACGCTCGGAAAAACACTTTTATGTAGCACGTATTGAGCAACAGAAAACTGTATCGGTAGTTTTTCATGTTTCTCTATAACTTTCTCATTGACACTTTATAATTAGGACAGTACTTCTCAAGTTAGATAATTAATTACAATTACCTAATTAAATTTCAGTAACGAAAAAGTTACTGGCGGCAACTCCACTGTACTGGAAACAATACACACTAGGTTTGCTTCGCGTAACGCCGTTCCACTTTTTTTTAATCGTGCTGCGTGATAGCTGGGACAACCTGTATATATATATATATATATATATATATATATATATATATATATGTACGCCAAGCTCATCATCACTCGCCAAGGTCATCATCATTCGCCCACTCATCATCATTCACTTCGTGGATATGCGGTGTTTTTTAAATTTTTTTTCCTGATTTACTACACTTACACGAATATGAGAGTGAATGACAAGTGGACGCCGCCTGATACTAGCATGACTCAAGTGCATTTATTAAGTATATATAGTGTGGGCCCGAAATGGCAGATGCGTACTGTAGCTTTGTTCTTACGAGCGATGTGAAGTTGAAGTTGAAGTTTATTTCAGGCAACCAACAATACATATATGTATATGTACACACATATACAGTTGCCTAGGGGACCGGCGAAAAGGCTAAAAGCCTGACAGGGCGCCTGCCCCCCAAGAACCCAAATTCACCCCCAAAAAGACACAATGCACAGAGTTACAGTTTGGCAATAGCTATTACAGTGCAGAAAAAAAATGGTCATGGGACAGAAGAAGAAGCAGTTCAGTACAGTAACGCTTTTGTACGTAAACAATAATTTTTATAACTAAGGCACCAGAAGTTATACAAGTGAAACCAAAAATAGGACATCGAATGAATTGATTGATGTGTATGCGATCATTCTTGCAGTGCATGGATGCGGTAAATGACGGAGCAAGCCGGTGCGGCTTGTGCATCTTAGTTCTCACTCAGCACAAAGACATGAGTGATAATGCTATAACGTGTTTTCGTTACATGCGGTTTCAGGGAGGGTCTCCACTTCACTGACCGATTTTCCGTGAAAAAATCCTTTACTTATTTGGGGTTGTGATCAAAACAGAGGTCGTCAGAAGGTTAACGTCACAGATGTGCTACCTAAAAAGCCAGAAAAATCTAGACATATTGTGACAATTCACCCGATGAACTGGCACAAGAGGACAAATCACGTCCCTTCAGAGGCGTCTGCGTCAGCAGGCGTTTGGTGTGTTGCGACACCACGGACCCGAGCACATGAGGGTCGGACCCTCCCACGCTTAACCGTGCGTGGCTTAGCCGTGTCCGGGGAAAAGGGGATCCTGGGGGTTGAGCCGATACCGGGAGTTTGGACCTTTATGGCCCCACGGCGGAGGCAACACACCTCTTTGGCCGCCACTTCACGTAGACGGCACCCCCGGACTGACCCAGCCGGGGAAATCGGTAGTTGCCTTTTCCTGTCTATCTCTCCAATCTTCGCCTTTCCATCTTTCCTGTCTTCTCTCTTCCATTTAGTTCCAACATTCCTGGCAGCAAGGGTTAACCTTGTGTGCTAGGATCTACCTTGATTATAACATATGTGGTTATAGTAACAATGTACAGTTGGCATGGCAGGGCTTGCTTCACAACAATCTCTGCCGTGTCCCCTCGTTGGGCTCGGTGGGGGGTGACTGGCATTGATACCGAACAAACAACTCATTCCATGGGACCCTCGAAACCCTTCTCACCTGATCATCCCCCGAAAAGGGGGCGCACCGATGCAACCTTTGAATTCTTTCTGGAGAAACGAGACACATTCCCTAAGTATCATGTGATTCACTGTGAAAACACTGATAAAAAAGCGACAAACATTTGGTGTGAAAATGTCTCACGGAGGTCATTGGAAGTGGCTACAAAGCCACCGAGATGGCAAGTGGGGACCTTCTGATTGAAGTAAAAGACAAGATGCAGTGCGAGAAACTAACAAACCTGGTAACTTTTGGCGATAAAACCGTATCTGTTAGTGCACACCGAACAATGAACACCGTCAAGGGTGTGGTTTCAGACGACGACCTCATGGATTTGACTGATGAAGAACTACTGAATGGATGGAAAGAAGAAAACGTTATAAATGTACAACGCATAAAAATCAGGCGCGACAACAAAGAACTACCAACCAAACACATAGTACTTACTTTTGGCTCTAGCACACTCCCGGATGCAATAGAAACAGGCTACCCCAAACTGCGTGTAAAACCTTACATTCCAAATCCGCCACGCTGCTACAAGTGTCAGAGGTTTGGCCATGCCTCTCAAAGCTGCCGAGGACGACTAACTTGTGCGAAATGTGCCACAAAAGATCACTCTGCTGATGAATGTACTGCTGAGGCCCATTGCGCGAACTGCGATGGTAGCCACCCTGAATATTCCAGATCTTGCGTAGCCGGGAAGTAAGAAAAGGAGATCATTACTATCAAAGTCAAAGAGAATATCAGTTTCCGGAAAGCACGACAGCGTCTTTCACCTTTATTTTCAATGAAAACTTCTTTTGCCGAAGTGGTGCAACAGGGGGCAGCACCACGACGGAATCCGGCGGTCGTCCAAGGCACGCGCAGCGTATTGAGGCGACTGCCACCCGCCTCCATGGTGGGAGCAGCTGAGGCTGCCCTGCCCCCCTCGAAATCGGCCTCACCAGAGGCCTCTACTAGCGCTGGCAGCAGCCATCGCAGCTCAGAGGCTAAGGAGGATCCATCGGCTTCCGGGCTGGTCAGGCCACAGCCTTCGTCCTTCGAGGCGAAGGCTACACGACGTACACACCGCTCGTTAGAGCGAGTGTCCAGCGCTTCGCAAGAAGCTATGGACACTACTCCAAGCAAGGTGGTGCAACCAGCACCTAAAGAGCGGCCAAATTCTTTGGACCGCTCTAGAAAAGACAAAACCAAAATTACAGGGCCGCAAACGGCTCTGTAGGCTAATACACGGTCTTTTTCGTACACACAGCACCAATTTAACTTCATTATGGACACGCAAATCATGCAATGGAACGTCAGAGGCCTTCTTAGAAACCTTGATGATGTTCAAGAACTTCTCTACGAACTCACTCCAAAAGTGCTGTGTGTTCAGGAAACCCATCTTAAATCCAAACACACTAACTTTCTTCGCCATTATGTTATTTTCCGTAAAGATCGTGATGATGCCGTCGCATCATCTGGCGGTGTAGCCATTGTACTCGACAAAGGTATAGCGTGTCAACATCTACAACTTCAAACGCCCCTAGAGGCAGTGGCCATTCGGGCCGTACTTTTAAACAAACTTGTTACTATTTGCTCTTTGTACACACACCCGCACTATCAGCTCCATAAACATAAATTCCAAACATTAATAGATCAATTACCCCAACCCTATTTGGTTCTGGGAGATTTAAATGCACACAGCAACCTATGGGGTGACTGTCACTGGGAAGTGCGAGGTCGACTGATTGAACAGTTTCTCTTTTCTTCTGGTGCATGTCTTTTGAATAGCATGGCACCTACATATTATAATATTGCGCATAAAACGTATTCCTCTATAGACCTCAGCATTGAATCTGCAACCCTTTTACCTGATCTGAATTGGAATGTTATTAGAAATCCATACGGGAGCGACCATTTCCCGATAATGTCCCCCACCGTTTCCTCGGTGGAAAACTGATTCAGCCGACTGGGAACAGTTCCGAAAAATTGGTCTCATATCGTGGGCTGACATTTCTGCTCTATAAGTCTGGACGCTGCGGTTGAATACTTCACCTTTTTTTCTGATTGATGCCGCAACCAAATGTGTCCCAGAAACAAACGTATCATCTAACAAACGCCGTGCTCCATGGTGGAACGAGGAGTGTCGTGACGCGCGTAAGAAGCAGAATAAAGCATCGGGGTTGCTCCGCGATTCTCCGACAGTAGAAAACCTGGTTAATTTCAAGCATGTCAAATCTCGGGGAAGGAGAACGCGCCGACAAGCTAGAAGAGAGACAGACAGACAGACAATGAACTTTTATTGAGGTCCTGAGGGACTAGCCGGCGGAGACCCGCTGGGGCCCCCGGCTAGCCGCTGGCTGCTCCCATGTCGGAATCGGGAGGCCAAGCCTCTCCGCTCCGCTAGAAGAGAGAGTTGGCAAAATTATATATCAGGAATCAACTCTTACACAGACGAGACAAAGGTCTGGAATAGAGTGCACAGAATAAAAGGTCGACAACCTTACTCGCTACCCTTAATAAATACTCAGGGAGATAGTATGGAAGACCAGGCGAACTTTCTTGGCGCACATTTTGAACACATATCCAGTTCCTCGCACTACTCTGACACATTTCAAAGACACAAAACACCAATAGAACGGCAGTCATTAGAACGAAAAAGTGCAAAAGGTGAGCTATACAATTTACCATTTTGCACAGCAGAGCTTCAAGCAGCACTAAACGGCTTCAACAAATCTGCCCCAGGCTCTGACCGCATTATACAGGGTTTTTCATTTTAGCTGCACCAAAACTTTAAAAATTGCCTGTGGCAGATAGCACAATTATAATCCTTGATCTAAACTACTCGATGAGGCGGCCATTACTTCCACGAGAAATCAAAACGCCTAATTGAGTAATTAGCATAATTACGCTAGTTAACTTTTTAATTAATGATGTTACGGCACATCTTTCAATCTACGAATTATAGCCGCTGAGTTGGCAAGGCGTATCCGCTTGGAACGAATTCTCAGGACTGAACCAGTTTCGAGATTTTAATTTTTAACGTGTCCGATGAAATGTATGGGCGTTCCAGTTAACTTTTTGAGGAAAACGCTGTTTTATGCATTGAAGCACAAAGTTAACTGGAATGCCCATGCATTTCGTCGGACACTTTGAAAATTATTATCTCGAAACTGGTTAGGTCCTGAGAATTCGTTCCAAGTGGATACGCCTTGCGAACTCAGCGGCTATAATTCGTAGATTGAAAGATGTGCCGTAAAATCATAAATTAAAAAGTTAATTAGCGTAATTATGCTAATTACTCAATTAGGCGTTTTGATTTCTCGTGGAAGTAATGGCCGCCTCATCGCGTAGTTTAGATCAAGGATTATAATTGTGCTATCTGCCACAGGCTATTTTTAAAGATTTGGTGCAGCTAAAATGAAACACCCTGTATATGAAATGTTAAAGCACTTGCCATCAGAAACACAAAAAACCCTTCTTTCTTTACAATGCTGTATGGTCTTCCGGCCAGATTCCCTCTGTCTGGAAAGAGGCCATTATAATTCCCATTCTGAAAAAGGGGTAAGGACCCTTCCTTGGCAAATAGTTATAGACCTATAGCGTTGACGAGTTGCCTATGCAAACTTTTTGAAAAGATGGTGAACAAACGCTTCCTCCACTATCTTGAAACCAACAAAATATGAGACCCATACCAATGCGGTTTCAGGGAAGGTAGATCGACGACAGACCAACTTGTTCGCATGGAAATGTACATCCGGGAAGCCTTTATCCGCAAACAGCTAGTAGTATCGGTATTCCTTGATATGGAAAAGGCGTATGCTACTACGTGGCACTTTGGGATCCTTCGGGATCTTTCTGGAATGCGTTTACGCGGCAACTTGCTGACCATTATTGAGAGCTACCTGTCTGACAGAACGTTTCGTGTTAGAGTTGGCAATGTGCATTCTCGATCATTCACACAGGTGTACCGCAGGGTGGAGTGCTGAGCTGTACGCTCTTTATTGTAAAAATGAACTCCTTACATACCATCATACCTCGCACACTCTTTCACTCGGTCTATGTAGGTGACGTAGAGATAGCTTTTAGGTCGTGCAATCTAAGCATCTGCGAGAGGCAGCTACAGCTTGGCCTAAACAAACTTTATAAGTGGTCAAAAGAAAATGGCTTTAAATTTTACCCTCAAAAAAGCACATGTGTTCTCTTTTCAGGCATATCACCAGAACTCTCCATTGACCTTAATGGAGCACGACTATCGGTCAACCGCGAACACAAATTTTTAAGTATTATCTTGGATACAAAACTTAATTTTATTCCCCACTTGAAATATCTTAAATCGAAATGCCTGAAGACTATGAACCTGCTTAAGCTACTTTCTGGAACAAACTGGGGCAGTGACAGGAGGTGTCTGCTTAGCTTAGTGTATGATCACACCTCGACTACGGAGCCGTGGTGTACCAATCTGCATCGGATAGTGCTCTCAAAATTCTCGACCCAATCCACAATCTAGGTATACGGCTGGCAACAGGCGCATTTAGGACAAGCCCACTGGAAAGTCTGTATGTCGAGGCGAAAGAATGATCCTTCCACCTACGCAGAACGTATCTAAGCTTCTCCTACTTCTTAAAATGTAAATCGAATAACAAACATCCGTGTTACTCAACTGTACTTGTAAGACTTTGCCGTAACCGCCCGTCTGTTCGAACTCCTCTGTCTGTGCGCTTAGAACAACTGTCTAATGAAACCGGTATTCAACATCGAGAAACAGTCCTAATGACTCCCACTTCTCTTGCACCACCTTGGGAATGGCAGACTATCCAATGTGATATGTCTTTTGTCACAATAACAAAACATGCGCCTGAGGCGCATATACATTCATACTTTCTCGAACTCCAGGCGAAGTACTCCTGCGCGGAGTTTTACACAGACGCTTCAAAGTCTACTGATGGTGTAGCTTATGCAGCTCTCGGACCGTCATTTTCAACGTCCGGTGCAGTAAATCCAAACACCAGCATTTTCACAGCGGAGGCATACGCGATCCTCTCTGCTGAAACATATAAGAGAAACTGGTATAGTAAAGGCTGTCATATTCACAGATTCATTAAGCGTTGTTCGGGGCATATCAAGTCTACGAAAACACACTCTATCCTTAATGAAGTCTACAACCTCCTATGCTCAGCATACATGTCGAACCAAGTAATTGTTCTTTGTTGGGCGCCTGGCCATAGAGGCCTAGAGGGCAACGTAGCTGCTGACGAAAGGGCTACATCTGTAGCTTTTTGTGATGCAAATGTTAATATACCCATACCGTACACAGACCTTAAGCCATCTTTACGATATAAACTATGGAAATATTGGCAGAGGCAGTGGAACACTCAGGTATCCAATAAACTGCACCTAATAAAACCAAAAATAGGGAACTGTATCTCTGAAAAAACAACAAGACACCAGGAAGTACTGCTCTGTAGATTAAGAATTGGGCACACCTACAGCACTCATTCGTATCTTTTAACTGGAACTAACCATCCGACATGCAATAGATGTGGCAGTAGACTTACAGTCCTTCATGTTCTCGTTCAGTGCCCATTATTAGAAGAGGAGAGGAAAAGGTCTTCCCTCCCTTATACCATCATAATATACCTTTGCACCCAGTGTTCTTTTTAAGCAATGACCCTCTATTTAATTTTAAAACAGTACTCAAGTTCTTAGCAGAAACGAATACCATAGTGATCATTTGGCCAGGCTATTTGTAGCACGGCCTCTCCTTGGAGGTTGTAGCTGCAATGCAGTCACTTACAGAGCACATGCCTCGCAGCCCTTGCGCTAAAGGGCTCTGCAGAGGCACTATTGCTGCTATAATTAACAATTCTTAGTATATAATCCTTCATAAAGCACTTCTATAACCATAGGACTCACTTTTGATTGACATTATTTTAATATATACATATTTTACACCATGTACAGCGAATATTTTAGGCCAATATACAGCCACTCGATTTCCACCATATTAAACTTATCTCATTGCCATTCATCACCAAGTGTCATGGCGCTCTTCGGTCATTTCTGGCCCTTGCGCCAAAAAACAATATCCATCAATCAAATCAGGGCAAATCACGTTATTTTGAACGTGCACCTAGTTCACTATGGAAAAAGTTCGGGTTTGCTTGCACTAGTGGCGCAAGGCTAAAGACACAGCGGACCTGATCGGTTCCTAGCTTGTCCTGGCTATACGAAGTGATGCTAAGTTATACGAAATAATGCCAAGTGATGCTAAGTTATACAAAGTGTATAATCATTTCGTAGCGGTCCTTGGCGTCGGGGAACGGCTTGCGAAGCACTTTCAGTCCGAGCACACGTAGGGGACGTGGGGCGAAAGCTATGCACAGTGTACGGGCGGCGCGCAGCAGACGACACGCCGGGATAGACGTCAGACTCTGGTGTTTTGCATAGGGTGCCTCGATGCCAGCGCCGCCGTTCAGGGTGGTGCCAACCTTTGACCGCCCCCGCGCCGCCGCTTTCTCGCTGCGACGCCATATTGTGTCACAGCGAGCCGTTGCGATTGCTTGGTGCCGGTGCTGAGTTCGAGGCACAGTGCGCGCGGATGCTTCGCGGACGCTTCTACTTGCTAGACAGTGTTCAGCCGCATGACTGACAAGCTATCAAGTGCATCGTGTCGACATGACGGGCTGTTGTGTTCCCAAGTGCGCCGGATCGACGCGTAAAGGGCTTCGTTGTTTACGCTTCCCCCGGGACCCAGAGCGACGGAAGAGATGGGAAGCCCAAGTAAAGCGCGATCACTGGAAGGCAACGGATAACTCCTGCATTTGCGAGGTAAGTGTCAAGAATGTTTAGACTACCGCACCGTGTTTTTCATTTAAATAAGAAAGTATTCTCTGATCCTCGCTCACGTACCTACGTTCGCTCACGAACTAAGTAAGCACTGCACCGATGCTGTCTGAGTAGCGTATGGTTTGCGAGCGCGCGTCGCATACGCTTTTTTCGTTTTGATGGGCGCAGTCTGTACCCTTATTTTAAGGACTGACGAAGATGCTTAGCCGCGAAATAGTCTTACATTAGCTACGAATCGTCACGTAAGCCACCTATTTTCCTTTTTCACGGGAAGCACACACCGTGTGTGTCTCTTGTTTCTTTTTTCTTTTTCTTTTTTCGGTACTGGTTATTTGGGACTAAAGAACGCAGTGCTTCGTCTGGGGAGAGCGGCTGTTTTGTACGTGGTAAGCGAAACATTGCGATTTTCTCTGATTTCTCAGGAGATATCTTGCGGACCTCAGGGTGTTACGTTACATAGTTGATTTTTTAGATTTGTACATATTTGTAGCGCGGTGATCGTAAGCCGATGGTCATTCGTGCTCATTCCCGATCGTAGTGGGTACTGTGACGGTCTTTAAATGCCTGTGCACGGTATGCCAAGGTGTAGTAGAGTTAAGGGGCATCATGGGACCAAAATGTTTCGGCGCTTTCTGGCATGGTGTCTGTTGTAGCCTGTGCATTTCTTCGAAACGTGTGAAGCGAGGTAATACAGCATTGCTTCTGCTAAAATTTATTTTTAAGCACTGTAATGGGTTCTCTGTATTTACAAGGCAACTTTTCATATCAATAATCACTTTTGTTGTTTTACCTGTACTTAGAAACACTTTGAAGAGGACCAGTACGAGGGAAGTCGACAGGATGGGCGCCGTCTGTTAAAGTCAACAGCCCTACATCATCATGGACTATATTTTCGAAGTGAAAAACATTGCTAATCTGTATTTGACTGTCTTAGTTTCATTTACGGTTTTTGTACGTGATATGTATGCAGTGCTGTTTATTTTTTCAATGTAGTTATCAGTGTTCTAATGGTTATTTATGAAATGTTCTGTACTCGCCATCGATGTGTTTGGCTGATGCGACGTATTCGATGGTAGCTGATGTATGTATTCTGGCTGGATATCTGGCTGGATATCTTGATTAATATTACCCGCGGTTGCGTTTTCTTGTTTGCATTCTTGTTTTCGATTTATATTGTGTGTAATAAGGTTGATGTACTCACTTGAACCCCCCCACCCCCCATGTAATGAATAAATAAAAAAAACTCTCTCTATCCCGAATTGTGTGTCGAGCTTACCTTGCGAATAAATTTTTTTATCTCGTCTTTCAACATAACCTTCAGGCGCCACACAGTACATATAATTTTTCATGTACATATCTCTTTCATGATTGATTGTACTAGACATTATAAGTAAATGTATTTTGTGCATCGTTTGATTTCTTGTGTGTACTACGCAAGATTGACACAGACAAGTTACGTTACATTTTTCTCTACAGCACTATCTAAACCTTATTTTCACATCGCAGTTATTTTTACACCAGCTTAATCCTGTCAGCACACAGTTTTGTGGGCAAAAAAAGCAAAAATTGCGCGTAGATATCGTCAAATAATTGCAACGAACGCGAAGAGCACGCGCAACGCAAGGGAAACTAACCGCCGTGCGCGAGTGGCTGGCTACGGTAAAGGAGGCGTGACGTGTAAACCAAAATACAACAGCGAAAAAGAAAAACTTCTACACGCAGGGGGTCACAAACCTTATATACCAAGCATCGAAGCGCAAAAAAAAAATAGTGCGTATTTTAAATATACACACGGCATATTAAATGTGATTGAATTAGGCAACTTGGGGCATGTTCCCGGCGCCATACATTTACGTCTTCGACCTTCAACGAGTTAACGGCTATTGGTTATAAAGATATGCAGATGGGACACCGATAAAAAAATCCTCATCAAGGCAAAGCACTTGGAAGCGCGCCGCGAGTAACACTTTATGAACGCAAGCGTAGCTGAGTCTCAGCTCGTGTGACACAATATGGCGGCGCCAGCGGGGTTGTCTCCACCCTGGACGGCGGCGCTGGGCATCGAGGCACCCTAGTTTTGCAAGACGCGTAGCGCCACCTGCCGGTGCGAAGAGGTAATAATTGAGTAGTGTAAAGTCCAGCTCCCTTGCTAAGTTGCCTAAGCAGCTAGCGAGTGCGAAACAAGGCTTTAACTTAATTCTGGTTCATATTGCGAATGATTTGCGCATTTAACACCCAGAATTAGAGCTATGAATTTCTCCGCTAGTCGGACGCGCCGTCGAACTGCCATAAAGTTCTTGTTGATGATGGCGAGCACGACGACAACCGCGACAGCTCCACGCGCTACGAAGAAACGCCGCAATCGACGTTACTGTTGTGCTGCCATGAACGTGAAGGACTGAATAACAATGTTCAGTTTTACCTATTTCCATCGCGGCGGTATGAAGGGGAAAGGCGAGAGCGCTGGATACGGGCCGTTCGCGTGTTGGGTAAGCGAATTACTCGCATTCTCCACAACACAGCCGCTCACATGAGAAAGTGTGATAATGCTGTTCTGTTGTAATTGTGTTGCGTAGCCCTGATGGGGCACTGTGGCAACTAAGCGAAAACTGAAGAATCTGCAGCCGCCCCTTCGTTGGCAACAAAATAAACAAAGTTGTGAACCATCCTGCGCATGTGCCATCGCTATTTCTACCTGTTTACACACGTCCGCCTCCGCTTGACTCAGCAAGTGGAACGGAGAGATTTGGCAGGTCAGTTTAACCACACATTTTGGTTCCTTTATGCATAGAGTTTCACACTATAAAACCTAGAGGGAACTGTGGCGCTGCTGCGCCGTGGTATGCAAGGGAATGCCGGTATATTGTGGATTCAGATTGGCATCGTTCTTGGATTGCCCGAACGCCTTGAAGACGCGCCTGGCTAGCACCGTTCCGTCTGTCACAATCATTCACTTCCTGCTAAAACAGCACGTAAAAAACTGATTTAGCTTTATTATTGCACAAAAACATGTTTTGTTTAATTTTGAGGACTTACTATTGGATGCACAATTCTATGAAACGTAAAAAGTATCAGCTGGCCGCTAAAGTTGGAGGGCAGACGACAAGATTCTCGCTCGCTTTGGAACAACTTGTCGTCTGTTTTTGCTTTTCTTCGCTTGATGCTGCATTGTAGGTGAGTAAACGTTATTGAGAGATGTAATATGGGCGAATGAAAGCCTTTTATGTAGATTTTATTTTAAGAACGCGTTATTTGTGTAGCCATATCCACGTTTTAGACGAAGCCTCGTACAGCACCAGCCAACACAAGCCTCGCAGACACATATCCCGTCATTCCCATGAGGGCACGGCAGCCCTTTAAGAAACTCGCATAGACGGTGGCGCCACATTGCCCTCTAGGTTTTATAGTGAGAAACTCTATGCCTTTATGAATTCAAAATCGTGTTCTAAGGCATTGTGGGATCGCGAGCTCATTTCTAGTTCCGGCTTTTCCGATACAAGAAGCACGTTTCGCAATGCACTGAGCCCTCTTGACTGCGTTTTTTTTTTTTTTTTTGTAATCTGAGCAATAAAGTTGCTGTGGGAGCACTGGATGAGTAATTGCGAAGTAACGCACGTGTGTAGAAAAAAAAAATGTCGCGTTTATTTACATTCATTTGTGCGCGTGTGTTGTTTTAAGCGTCTGCTGAAAATTCAAGCGTACTGAGCGGTGCTGTAGCTCCCGCGAGACAGAAAGATGCTTCGCGCAGGCACTGTAGGAAGCTTCCTTTCGTTATGTTCGCAGGCTGTTTGCTGCCTTGGAAAACCTTTTCTTTTTGCTGCCCGAAAAAGGCTTTGGAAGAATTCGCTATAAATAATTACGACATTAAAATTACGACAAAATTTTTAACCCTTTGAGGGTCGAATTTTCTTTTTTTTTTGTCAAGTGCGACCCCCCAGGGTCGATTTCTTTAATTGCTGATTTAAATTCTTCGAAAGAACCAATTTCGAAAAAAAAATGGTCGTAATTTTTTTTTAGAGTGACCGTAAAGTGACGAGAAAATCGTTTGTGTTGTAAAATACACAATGTTTATTCATGAATAAGAAGCTAAGCGCACTGAAAAATAGCTGTGTGCACGTCTGAAAACCGAAACAAGTGAGAAGCCTTCGTCTTATCGCCAACAAGGTGCGATAGAGCTTTTGTGGTCTCCAAAAAAGGAAACGCAAAAACGGCAGCATCGTTTGTGTATATACGCGCCTGCCCGGGAACAGATGTAATCGCGCCGCAGTGAGCGATAAAAAATCGAATAAGAAGCGGTCACCCTTTGAGAGATTTGAAACCAGGTAGCCATTAGTTTAGCGCGTGCAACAACTAGCGAATTCTAACACGTGTTCAAACGAATAAATCCCAAAATATCGTTCGCGACAACCTTTAGGTGTGTTTTGCCTTCGATTGTACCCCGCGAAAGCGGACACGCACGTATCTCCATTTGCAGTAAATACAAACGGAAGACAACCGTGGAGAAAACATTCGAAGATGCGCGGTAACACGCTCGAACGGCCAGGAAGCGAGAGCTGAAGCGAGAACGCAACTGAAAAGGCCCTGATAAAGCGAGCTTCGTACCACTAACCGTAAGCTACATAGCTAACTGAATTAACCATATATGTACTTCATCGCCTTCACATTATGTGCGTACCGAAATTTAACACATTTAGGCGCTAAAGAACGGACGTCGGAGTGCTTGCCTCGAACTCGACGTCGTACGATGCTCGCTGTACTTGCGAGTTGCAGCGCGCCGAAATAACACCTGAAACTTCTTTTACATTGTACACGTACTTCGCTCTGCTCCCTTTCCGAAGCGTGGATAGACGGAAGAAGCTTTCCAGGTCCTTGATTTTTAGGAAACCGCGCCTCAAACACACCGAAAGACGGGGCTCCATTGTGGCCTATGCTGTTTCGCTTGCGGAAAGCTCTCTCTGCACTACTCAGTTTGCGCCAAGGCTGCGATGGGGGCGCTGGTGGCGGGTTTTTCCGCAGCGCCGCCTGGGCAGAGTCTGAAGTCTATGACGTGACAGCACATGCGCAGTAGCGCGCAGCTGCTGGGTCCTCGGCCGAACCGCCGCGAGTGGCGCTTGCTGCGGGTGCTGCCGTGGCTCAGAAAAGACCTTTATGGATAGCATTTCTAGATATTAAAGGAGCTTATGACAACGTAGACAGGGAATTGTTGTGGGATATTCTTCAATACGAAGGCATAGATGACGATTTCGTGGAGCTGCTGAGGGAGATATATCGAGACAACCAAGTACAAGTGGCATGGGAAGGCCGAAAAGGAAATGAAATGGTGGGAATTCACCAAGGATTGAAGCAAGGATGCCCTCTGTCACCATTGTTGTTCACGCTTTACGTCAAGGGCATAGAAAGACGACTGGAAAACAGCGAATTAGGTTTTGATTTATCCTACATGCGTAATGGACAAATGGTGCAACAGAAGATCCCTGGACTGATGTACGCAGACGACATTGTGCTACTAGCGGACAATAAAAAAGATTTACAGATACTTGCGAATATCTGTGGGAACGCAGCGACAAATCTAGGCCTTAAGTTTAGCACAGAGAAATCAGGGATTATGATCTTTAATGAACACACGAGTAACTTCGTGGTGTCAATTCAACAGCAAGTAATACCCATAGTGAAGCAATATAAGTACCTCGGCGTACACATAAACGAAGGAAAGAATTACTCAAGCAACCACCAAGATAATCTGAAAATAAAGGGGAAGCGGAATGCAGCATTAATGAAACACAGAGCACTGTGGGGCCACAATAAGTATGAGGTGGTGCGTGGAATCTGGAAAGGAGTAATGGTGCCAGCGCTAACATTCGCAAATGCCATTATATGCTTAAAATCGGATATATTGGCGGGTTTGGAAGTTAACCAAAGATCAGTAGGCCGGTTGGCTTTGGGAGCACACGGTAATACGACAAATGAGGCAGTGCATGGAGACATGGGTTGGGCCTCTTTTGAAGTCAGAGAAGCACAAAGCAAAATTAGTTTTGAAGAAAGGCTCAGGAACATGGATGAAAATAAATGGGCGGCTAAAGTGCACAAGTATCTCTACATGAAAAGCGTGGACACAGAATGGAGGAAGAGGTCAAGGAAGTTGGCAACCAAGTACAGGATAATCGAAACTGTAAATAGACAACCAGGGGTCATCAGAAAGAAAGTGAGAGAAATAGAGACCGTGAATTGGATGCAAAGAATGGAAACGAAAAGGACAATGGAGATTTACAAGAATGAGAAGAAAGAAATTAGAAGGGAAAATCTGTACGATAACACAAAGGGCAGTGCCTTGCTATTTGAGGCTCGAGCCGGTTGCCTAAGGACGAAAACATATCGGAACAAATATTCGGAATTAGATGAGACATGTGTATGCTGCAGTAAAGATCCAGAGACCACTCAGCACATCCTAATGGAATGCGACGGGATCCACCCAGCGAGAACCGTAGGTAACGTGCAACTCCCAGAAGCGCTTGGGTTTAAAGTGGAAGGAAACATAAACAGATCAGCCGTAGAGATCAGCAAGAGACGATTAGAGTACTGGTGGAAAAAAAGTAGGGAAAAGATGGATGCGACCTGATCTCTTAAAATCATAGGCAGCGGTACAAGGTAAATTTTTGAAAAAGAAAAATAATGATAGGTATACAAAAATGCAAGATAAAGAACATGTATGGTATACCTGATTAAATCAAGCAGGCTAGGTGACTATTTGTCGCCGCCCCGTTTCAAAGGGGATGCCAATAGATCATCATCATCATCATCATCATGGGTCTGATCACTGATCGTAGAGATCAGCAAGAGACGATTAGAGTACTGGTGGAAAAAAAGCAGGGAAAAGATGGATACGACCTGATCTTTTAAAATCATAGGCAGCGGTACAAGGTAAATTTTTGAAAAAGAAAAATAATGAGAGGTATACAAAAATGCTAGATAAAGAACATGTATAGTATACCTGAATAAATCAAGCAGGCTAGGTGACTATTTGTCGCCGCCCCGTTTCAAAGGGGATGCCAATAAATCATCATCATCATCATCAGCCGGGGCGGTGGGTGGGTGGCTCTGGGGGGCTGTTAGGTTCACTGCTCTAGCTTCACCGTTGCCGGCGCCTTTTAACCCCTTATTCAGGAGGCAGCTCTTCGACTTTGTTCCGGCTTTTAAAACTGCGTCAAAGGTGTCTGCGTATTTCTGTTTTGTCATATATTTCAGGTTTGCCTCCGCTCTTTTAATAATTAATTGGCTTTTCTTTTAAGTTCCTTTGGGATGCTCTGGCATTCCCTTTTCATTTATTTTACTATTGGCACTACGCCTGCTATACCTCTCTGGTGGTGCTGGCTTCCCCATTTTATTTTTGAAATTTTTTAATGTTTGGGGACACTAAACTGCAGTCACGGACACCGCGAGTGTTCTGCGCAAATGCGGGGAAACGAAGAAGCGCGCATGGTGCTGGTAGCACCTCTGCGCGTTGCCTCGTTGGTGCTGCTACAATTTGTTTCTCTCTCTCTCTCGCTCTCATTTTCTCTTTCTCTCTCCCGAGCATAGCAAGCGACACGCTCCGCGAGGTAGTTGCTAGGCAACGCAGTGGCAGGCGGCACACATTACGGCCGGCTTAAACAGCTCCGCTGTTAATACCTTGAAGCGCTAGAGCACATCAGCAATAAATTGAGGGGACATTAAACTGACAGCACAGCGCTCTGTGCCGACGATTTTGCCATCTCAGTTATGTCCTTGCAGAGGCTGCGCTCGTGCTTTGTGGACATCGCTTTGCTTTCCTGAAGGGAGGTGAACTATGGTCCAGCCTCACGTCACAGGTGAGCATGCGCTATCGCGGCAACGTGAATAAAAGCTCTTTCAACTGCAATTTAAAAACCACGTTGCAAATAAACTCCGCAAATTCACTCTTCTAAAAAGCGCCATTAAAAGCTTCTTTTTTTTTAATGCAGACGGATGGCCATGTAAAAAAGGTGATTTAGCCCATCTGGCCATGCATTGCCGCTGGGGCGAGTGCTATACAAAGCTACAAGAAAGCCCGGAGTTGGTCAATAATGAGCATGAGCTCACTAGATAAATTATTGAGCCATATAATATTACCTATGCTGTTGATGCGTGCGTAAGCCAGTATCTTGTTGCTGCCGAATGAAGTGGCTTTGCTGGATGATACATGATTTTCAGTTGTTTCTTTCGCTTCTCTTTTCCTTGTTTATCGCTGGATCTTACTTGTTTCTTATGTTTTTCTTGTGATATTAGCGGTATCCTTCATATATATTCTCACGGTACTATTCCTCTGGAGGAGCGTCGATGCAGAAGACGCTTTTGATCTGGCACGCGCTCTCGACCATATGGTTCAGCGCTTGATCGCCTTGTATATATAGCGTAAATACGCCTCCACGTAAGATCTTGGAGGAAGTACTCGGAGCGTGACGCAAAACGTAACTCCGCAGTGGCCGCCAAGTCGCCAATCCATAGGCATGTCTGTCGGCGCTGAAACTGCGCCAGGGGCGGCCGCCATGCCAGCCATCGTCCCGGTTCCACCCTGTGATGCACTGATGGCGGCGACTTCGACCACTGGGTTCAACTCTATCCTCTTCAGACCCGAAAGCCCACTCAGGGGCATAATACCTTTTCAAGTTGCTTCTTACTACCGGCGGCGGTATTAGGAATGTGAAAACATCATTTTTCGTTTAAATACCCCTGTTAGATGGTTGAGGCAGCGTTTCCATGTAACTAGAGAAAGTAACCGTCTCCCTGTGATTCTTGTCATAAAAACCATCTCTATTGACCAAACAACAACGTCTCCCTATGATTCTAGTCACAAGAACCGTCTCTATTGACCAAATGACGTCTCCCTATGATTCTTGTCGTAAAAACCGTCTTTATTGGCCAAATTACATCGCGTGGTATGTTGGCTTATTAATACAGCATCATTTATTTCTGTGTAAATCACAGTAATCGAGAGTTATGCTTGATGGTTGCCTTTTGTCGTCTGCAACGACAGAACGGCCTAAACCGAATTGGCGGGGATTTTCACAAAAGCTTACAGCAATAACGTACCTTAACCATTTCCATACATTTCCGCATGCTTCAAACTTGAAATCGGAGTTGGGTATTTTACGCAATTGCAACTGAGCTAATTCTCAAAAGGAATAAAAGCAATGTACTCGATTGCGTATTACGGGACCGAAGAGGCTATGACTGCGTAAGTGCACATTACAGGTGGGACCCGACCTTGCTACTGGAGAACGTCATATTTTATCTAAAGGGAACTGAGTCGCGTACCTGACGCATATTCAGGATGTTCTGGCCCTTTGTCGAAAAGTTGACGCCAAGATGACAGAAGCCGACAAGGTCGCGCACGTATTGAAAGGGATCGAGGACGATGCGTTTTAACCTTATAGTGTTTAAAGAGTCTTCGACCGTCAACGAGACGCATCGCCCGCCGCTTCGCACCGCCTTGTGAACACGGCTGCGAAGTCAACGTGTAACAACATCCACGCAGCCAAATTAAACGGGTCTGAACTTGAGCTGTTAGTTTTGCTTTATTACGGCAAACAGCGCGAAAAATAACATTATAAGAAAGGAATACTAGATATTCATGCACGTGACAATACATTTTAGTCGAAAGTCAGTGCCTTGTCCTTTTTCACCTTGTGTTTTCGGCCACAATAATTTCACACCGACTAGCCCAACTTCTGTTGCTTCTGACTGGGTGATTAAAAGGCCCCCGGCATCAATGGCAGTCTGCTTTATCACACAGGTATGGCGGGGATACGTCGACAGGTAAGGAAGCAGGGAAAGGCGCAATGACAGCCAATTTGATCTTTTTTTTTATTGGAGGGAACGTTGTGCTGGAAAAGCTTGCGACCCTTCACTCACAATTCCTCGTGCCTTCAAGTTTGCCAGAGACTTTGAACACTGCCAAAATCACATTAACCAATGGAACGAAAACCTTAAGAGGAAACTTTGCTTGGGCCCAACTCCGATGCCGCCTATTCAAATACATGTAAAACGCAGAAATGCTTTTCTGGGACAATTTATGACCTGATTTTATAATAACATTTGTTGCATTTGAGAGGAAGTTAGATTCTAAGGACTGTAGCAAGCGAAATATTGATTTAGGGCAAATGTTTTTACATAGATTGCCAAAAAATTGGTACTCTTGCAAAAAATAGACGCACGAAATTTACAATTTCCTAACTCTGCACCAAGAATAGAAATGTCATTTCAATAAACTGCATTCATTAGAACATCTAAACCAGACAAAATATCGTTTTAATTATTATACAGCTTACGTAGATTTGTTAGAATGCTTACTAGGCCTTTCCAAAAGTCTTTTCACAAAACGGGTATTCTATTTTACAGGAATGCATATTATATCAATTTTCTCCGCTTTTGATGTATTGGTAAATTCAGTTCACATAATTTTAGATCTTTTTCATTGTCTAGTTAAAGTTTAGACTTTCAATACTATCTTTCAACTTTCAACAATATTTATAAAAAATGTCAACCATCTAAATCAAAAGTCTGCTTCCTTAGGTAATTAGATTTTACCTTTTCCTTTTAATGCAACAAACCAAATTGAATTATGCGCAGTATTTGTCGATAAAAACGATTTGGTTCCCAGCCCACATGGGAGACGCCGTGTTGCCGGGTCGCCTGAACGCCAATGAGATTGCTCACCGCCGTGCGCGAGAACTCACGCGCCGCGACGGGGGTGGGACCTCTGCGAGTTCGGAGACTATTGGCCATAGTGACCCTCTACTTACGTTCCATGAAATTACGGCACATTACAAAGGGAAGCGGCGACGTTTTCCACCGCCCCATCCTAAATTGAGTAGAGCACAGTCCCGTACGCTCAGGATGCTTCAGACGGGTTCGTACCCATCGAGAGGCTTCCCGAGTAGACTACACACAGATCCTCATTGTCCGGATTGCGGGGAAGAATTCTGTACTTTAGCCCACATGCTCTGGCAGTGCCCTGTGTTACACGACTTCAACAACAGCGAGGACTGGGAGAACGAGCACTAAACAGGAAGACCAGTACAAGGCTGTCCAGAGGGCCCGTGAGAGAGCAGAGAGGCATGGCCTCCCGGCTCCAACATGGGATTAGCCAACAGCTAGCCAGGGGCCTCTCTGGGGCTCCAATGGCTGGCTCCTCAGGGCCTTAATAAAATTCTTTGTCTGTCTGTCTGTCCTTTCCCAAGCACTTAGAAAGGAGCCCCGGGCTAAAGCTTCCTCGTTGCACCGATTAAGATTATGCATTTACAAGAAAGTTACAATTCAGTGATGATTAGGCAGGGGGCTTTTTATTTAGGCCATCATTTTCTTTTACAGAAATTGTTGACATGAAAAATTACAAAAATAAAGATTTCATATCAAGTTTACAACTTTAACTCTGCAATAAAGAAATCACAATTTTGTAAACTATACACCTAATGATACAACTAAATCAGAAAAATGTTTTGCTATAGCCTTCTTTGAAATACACTAATTGTGAGTCGTACAAAAGCCTCGTAAACGCTGCAGCAGTTTCACGTAAGCTATATATTCATATATCAAATTTGTCCGCTTCACATGCATTAACAAATGCAGTTTACAGAACTGCGATATCTGTTTTTTGCTACGCAGTAATGGATTCGTAAACTTTGTGCTTCTACTTTTTTATATCTTACTAATATCTACTAATTTATCATAGTAATAGATCTTACTGATACCTTATGTTTGGCAAAAATTGTCAAAAAAATTGAGCCAGCTTCACAGACTTAACGTCGCGAAGACTGATGGAACAGTGGAGCTGGGGGCCTATACTAGCTTTTACTTAGCTCTGACTTGGCTTTTACTTAGCGTTAACTTGAATTTTTCCTTAGCTTTAACTTTTGCTTTTCCTTAGCTTTAACTCTCTCTTCGGCGAAGGCTCTCCGTGACTCGCAATCCAGCATCAGAGTGTCTCCGTCGTTGAGCGGGTCAACGTCTATCTTTACGGTGAGCTTCTTCGTAGCGTTGCCGAGACGCAGCTTCTCTCTCTGTAAACTCTGGATCTGAAACCCTCCTCCGTCGCTTTGCTTCAGCAGCCGTTGCTCGGAATTCCGGATCTGCGCGCAGTCGTTGAAGCCGCTCCCCAGTAGCATCACGACGCCGTTGACGCCGCGCCTCTTTTTCTTCGGGAGAAAGCTGTTTCTGCGTTCTAGCCATGCTGACGGCAGAATAATGACGCCGCCGCCAGCGCACGCTCTCTTCAGCTCAGGAGAACCCTGCCCGTCATGGTTACGTCATCACTTCTCTTTCTCTCTTAAGCTCCGCCTCAACAAGTGCTTGGCGCACACTCTCCCTCGATCTCTCCACCGCTACGTCATCGCTACATTCTGTTTTGTTTAGCTCCACCCTCCTGCTGCTCACGTAAAGGAACCGTCAACTTGGCTGCCTTGTTGTTGCAGTAGGACGAGGACGGTTACTTACTTTCCAAGCAGAGTTCGTGTAGGCTTCAGAAAGCAGCGCTATGCCGAAATTATGATCGCAGCAATTTGGAGCGCTCCTGTGCAGAGAGACCTGGTCAGCCGAACGCTATTTCGGCAACCGCAGCGCCCACTCCGCTGGCGCTCGCAGTGACATCAGGCTGTTTGAAAACAGGTCTATTGTTTCCTGAAACCCGCAGTAATGGGGGAGTGCCCGGGTTATTGTTGTGCACTACTTATATCTGCGTAAGTTACAAAAGCTGACGGCTTCAGTATTAAACCAGTGTCTTTTTTTCTTGCCTCCTGCAAACCCACGCCCGTCTTTTCACCGGCAGTTCTGGTGGAGGAGCCTCTTCATTCCAGCGTTCATGGAAATGGGACCATCAGCAATGGCAACGTCGCTCGTATTGGTGAGCATTGTGGTTTTCAAGCTGTTCACTTCGCGTGCACCTGCGGCAATAAGCACGCTATAAGCCGTGCGTGCGTTGCGCCACGGAAGTGACTCATACCGGAATGGGAAGAGGTATAGGCTTAACGGGACGTGGGGCTGCGTAAATGGCACCGCACGAGACGTGCTAGTAGGAATCGCTATTTCAGAGAATATCAATGGCAGTAAAATGCAGTAACACATATGCACGTGACGTTTTGGAAGCTCATTACAGTGAAGCTCCTATACAGTGCGACTTTCAACGCTCGTAAAAGTTACATCATTATTTACACTTTTACCCACAACGCTTTGCGGCATTACGGTGTGTTTGGGTGGAAGGGGGGGGGGGGGGGTACATATTAACATCATCGCAGAAGTACAGATAATAAATACAGTGGTCATTGTAGAAGTAAAAAAATACATAAAATAACATAAAATATTGATGCACAGAACTTTCAAGATTAACAGCGAAAGAAAGCGTCGGTCTATATACATGATGTGAATAACGTATCAGCGATAGAGATAAAAAAAAAGTAGGAACACCCTAGCAGCCATTTAAAGAGCCATGACAAATGGCTCGTTTTGTTCACTAGCAATTCTTTCCGACAAAAGTTCGCACGACTTAAGTCGTAGGCTCGGTTTGAGCGACGAATTAAATTTTATGAGTAAGTGTCAAATGACCCATTGAGCGAAATGCAGCTCCACTAACGTGAAACCTTGGGAGGTGCGAAGCATGCAGTGGTGCATCGCTAATAGGCTCATGCTGCCTTAAGCAATGGCTCATAACCCCGTAAACGCGGCCTCCCCATTACGACGACTGAAGATATGTGAAATTCTACGCTGGAATGATGAGCGCCTACGCAGCCAGCTGTGGAAGACGACGACGACGACGAACGCGGGAGAAGTGGCACGAGCGCGTACCGAGCGCGAGCACGAGGCGCTTACTTTAAAATGACGGCGACGACGACAGGAGACGCCGACAGCCCGAGCGCATAAGGTGCTTCGCACCTAAAATCTTTCCATCATCAAATACAATGTTTGTCCTATATATTGCCGTACCTATTTTTTTTTCTGATTGATATTGTGGCTGTTGAATGTACGTGTTTCACTCCGTGCCAGCTTGGGAAAGAAATATATTGGGAATAACCTATAGGCGCAATTTTTGCATTCTTTTCTGCAGGGACTCTCATCCTAATGATTGCTTCGTTTCAGTTATGTTAATAATTCTGTAGTACTTAACGTCAACACAGCGCGCTGCAAGATTTTGCACTTTTACGAAAGTGTATATATCTGTACTTGTTGGGATATCGCAAACTGTGCATCCGTACAACAACATCGATCTTTCGTTACTTGTATAGAACAGATCGCGAGCATTTCGCGCGCCTTTACTGTAACAAAATTAACACGTCGATGCCAACACATGCATGAGGTGATTTAGACGCCTAAATACTTATATTCGATAACACTCTAGAACGAGAATTAATAATTTTATAGGTTTTTGCTAACGAATTTTTCTTTTTCGCAAATTGCATGTGGAGGTTGTCTTCACATTTACTTGCGTATCTCATGTTCTACACCATTACTCAATAATATGTAAATGATCCTGCAAGGCGCTAAATACCCTGGCGCTGGTTATTTCCCGGTATGCGACGCAGTCGATCATCAGTGAATAATTCCATCGATGTAATTATATTTGCTGAAACATCATTTATATAAATTAAAAAGAGCAACGGGTCCAATACCGACCCCTGAGGGATGCCGAACGTTACTTCATCTAACAACACCGGATGCTGCTACAATCATCACCACGTACTGAGACCGTAAGTACAGGTATTCGCGGATCCACTCAACTACTTGAGGATTGATATTGAACAGCGTAGATTCTGGAGAAATAAATCGTAGTGAACAACGTCAAAAGCCTTTTTTATAGTCTATGCAACACCGATTCTGTCCAGCTGCCCCGATCCAACGCATTACACACTTCGTGAACAAATTCAGTTCGCATCAAATAGGCTGCAAGCATTAATGTATCTATTAATGCTGCCATACAAAATATGCTGTAATATCTTACAAGCAATACTTGTTAACGACATTGGCCTGTGAGACTAGCTTTCGAGGTCCATATTTATGTACTGGAACAGCGCAGGCCATCTTCCATTCATTTGGCAGGCAGGATATAGACAGTGATTTTATATATACAAAAGTTTGAGGAAATTAGAAATAAATGGCGCCCACAATTTACAAAAAAGACAACTCCTGGTATACTATCTGGGCCTCTTGCTTTAGTGGAGTCTAAACGCTGCTGAAGAGTCCTAATGCCTCGTTCACTATTTATTACACCTTACATGTCTTCAACATATAAGTTGCATAACCTTTATACGCCACATTATGTGGCGTACCATTGTAAAAACAGAGGCAAAGAAGTCATTAAAACAGTTGGCATTTCCTAAGCTGTTTGCTGTCTCTATTCGGTCGTGCTGAAGAGGAGGAAAGGACATCCTGTCTTTTGCATTAGATTTAATGTTATTACAGAATTTCTTTTGATTTGTTTGAAAACTGGAAGGAAAATATTTTTAAAATATAGTCTTCCCTTGGCGGGTTTTTGTTTGCAAAGTATGGTTGCAGCACGTAGTTTTTCGCGAATTGTTGGTATGGCATTTTTCTTGGAGTTAACCTTTGCCTTCTACCGGTAAGGCGGTGCAGTTATGCGTTAACATGGGGTTTGTTCTTAAAGCGCCGTACCCTCTGGTCCCATAAGGGTGCAAGCCGGTCTCGCAGTTCAAGCAGCCTAATTTTGAAACGGAACCATAGATCGTCGACACAACTTTTTCCAGAACGATGCTTCAATTCCGACAGATAATCTTCTGGCAGAAAACCTCGGCACCCCTTCTTCTCGTTCATTGCATAGCGAGGGTCTCCTCGCCGGCAGCTTTCATGTCGCATACTAGGATTTATTGGCCAATGGCCGTCTCATAAGTTCGCGCACCGCGTTTCGGCAGAAAGCATGCTCGACATCCGCTGCCAAGGCCGTGGCTGGTTAACGCTCCCGGGTTGACTTTAGCGCACGTATACATAAACACCCAAGAGAGTCGACGGGAAAACGGCGCCGTGGTAGCTCACTTGGACAGAGTATCGCACGCATGCTGCGGAGACGTGGGTTCATATCCCACTTGCTGTACGCGTGGGATACGAACCGAGGTTTTTCGTTAAAGAAGTTTTTCCTCCTCTTTCATTTTGATTCGTTTACAATTTCTACATTTCAGTTAAATAAGCAAGTACGTCCCCCTATGCTTTCCTTGTCATTGTCTGTTAGCTTTATGCATTTGTGACTTGCGAAAACGGGGTCCCCCGGTTCCCCTTCCTCTCGCAGATAATTTTGTAGGGCAAGACCTATTTTGGTGATGTTCGCTTAGCATAGTCATACCTTTTTCGAGTAGTGCCACACTGCGTATTTTCGTAAGACACTTTCGTTTCACAAATTACAGCCTCGCGGTCGCTCCGACTGGGCGACACCAACGCCGAAGTTACCCAGTGTGGCCAATTAGTTACAAATTTTAAATGTTATTCGGCCTAGTCCTCCGCATGACCATTTGCAATAGAGGGAATATGTTTGTTATGCTTATCATTTACTACTGCAGAAGTCGAGCCAGCATGCAGGTGTTGCCGATCTAGTTCGAAAAGATTAAAATCGCCGTCATCGCAAGGTTGGGACTGTATTAATTGTCCTTGAGAGGTGAGGCATTGCAATAAATGAGCTTGCAAGAGTCCTGTAAAATGAGCGGACGGCTATTTTCTTTCCATTCGGTAACCTAAGTGCGCACCAGAGGTTTTCACCCAAGAGAGGGCAGAAATTACCAGATAATGACCCCGCCCCCATGACGGTTTCTGTCCCTCTTGAACCGCGTGTAAGCGCTTGGAAAAATTGGACCTGCTCCGATATCTTCACCTAACCATGATTTCGTCTCGATAACGACATATGATGATTCTTCAGAGTGTGGTTGGATCATCTTGTATGCGATTTAGCAGAATGAATGATTTGACAAGTTAGTAGCAACAACTTGCAACGGCGACACTGAGATCGTGATACATTATCGTTAGTGTACAGTGCGAAGGCTGTCTCATCCTTCGCGCTGTACACTCATGATATTTTATTTGATAAGCTTTTTCGTTGGGCGCATGTGTTGAAGTCGAATTTTCATCAGTAGTACAAAAAAAAATGTCGCAGTTTGGCCCGAAAGGCGAAGCACCAATTGCGATAGCAAATTAGTGGAGAGCTATTCGGAGTAGGCATAGTACTTTTATCGTCAAGTAATAGACAGCGCCAGAATATACACGGGACCAAACGACGAGTAACGAGACAGACACAGGACTGCAGAAGGACACGCTTTTATCGCCCAAGTGACAGTTTCCTTTTTTGTGTTTATTCATGTTCAGCCAGTATACATATTCTGCGCTTTTTGTGAAAAAACCTTCAGTTGTTAGTGCGCCCTGTGTCCGTCTCGTTACTCGTCGTTTGGTTCCGTGTATATTCTGGCGCTGTCTATTACTTGATGATGAAGAACCAACTAGCCCAAAAACACGTCCTTACCAGTTACTTTTATAGGCTGCATTAACTTAGACACATTCACTTACTAACTGAATTAACAAGCGTGGTGTCAGCGCGCACAAGCAAACATGAATAGATCACACTCGATGACCGCAGACAAGCTCTGTCAAAACGCTGGCAGCAAGCGCAGCCGCCGCAGCGAGCGAAGGTGCGTGCGGTCTATCGCTTCAACGGAAACTGACCGGCCCAATGCACGGGGCATACAAAGGTCAGAGCCGTGTGGAGATCGCTTGCAAGATACGGCGCGCGCGACAACACCGGCAGCCCGTACCGGCGCAAACATATGATAAAGAATCAAGGGCAAAGCGCAAAGTACATGAACGCATTTGTTGGCAGAGTAAAAGCCGCCCCCCCCCCCCTCCATCCCGCGCTGCACTCGCGGCGACGCTTTTATCGCCCTTTGACTTTATACGGAACCTCCCGGCGACGGCGACGCCGACGGCAGAAATCTGCTTGAAGTGTCTGTTGTGTGGGACGCGAGCGTGGCTGGAAATCAGCAGAAAGAAGCGAGTACTGCGTCCCTGAAGAACAAGCAACAACTAACTTTTATTTTATTGCGATAGCAATTATATGGACACTCAAAAGCAGATTTCTGCCGTCGGCGTCGTCGTCGCCGTCGCCGTCGTCGTGAGGTTCCGTATGACGTCAATGGAGATGAAATCGTCGCCGCGCGCCGAACGCAGTATGTGCGAGCGAAAGGGCGCGAGGGGCGCGCGCTTTCACGGGGAGTGAACGCACGGCGGAGAACAAACGCGCGTTCTGCGCCGTGCTCCCTTAAGGGCTGCAGAAGTAGGCGTCTCTTTCCTCCTTTACAATCACCATATATGTAGAGCAAACGCGCCTTCTTCCGACGCGCGAGAGGCCGCGGGGGGGGGGGGGGGAGGGGGAGGGAAGAGAGGCGACGTTTAGCTGCGGCACCAAGTGCCTATTTATATCAGAGGCTCCGGCAACAGTCACCAATGCTGCACGCATTTTGAGCGAGCGCGGGCAAAACGCCGACGGCGTCGACAACCGTTCTGCGTGTTGCCGGTGCTGCTGCATGTCCAAATCTATAACCTGATAAAGCTAATATCATTTCTCCGTATAGCTCTCTACAAATTTGCTATCGCAATTGATGCTTGGCCTTTCAGGTGAAACTGCGACAACTTTTCTAATCGTACAGTAGTAGTAAGTGGTTCTTGAGGAAAGGGAAAGGTTGACGCTATCTTCTGCAGCCCTTGAGGGAGCACGGCTCAGCGCCAACGGGGAGGGGTAAGTGGGAGCGAAAGAAGGGATAGAGTGGAGTCACCATGGCTGGGCGTAGCAAACCGGCAGGCTGAGGCGGCACGTATCGGCCGAGGTGGTAGGCCGTAGAGTGCTGCAGAGTCTGCAGGGGTGTTGTGCCGGGCCTGTTAGGCCCGGGATGGGGTGGGAGGCCGCGAGGCCTTCCCGCTTGCAGAAATGTCCTTAGAGGCGTGCGGAGAGCCCTGACGAGTCAAGGTACTCCACGACGCCTCGAAGTGCAGAGAGGTGGTGTCGGCCGGGGAAGAGTAGATCTTCCTCCTTGCCAGAGGGGAGGCCCAGGCGGCGCAACTCCTGCAGGAGTGGGCCCCGCTGCTGGAGGTACGCCGGGCAGGCCAGCAGGAGATGTTCTATGGTCTCCGGCTCCCCGCAGGAACTGCAGGTCGGGGACGTCGCTCGTCCCAGTCGGTGGCTGCGTGCTGCCGTCCAGCTGCAGCCGATGCGGAGCCGGAGAAGGAGCGAGGTCTCCCTGCGAGCCAGGCCTCGCTGGGGGAGTGGACGTGGAGGGCATCCCAGTGCCACCCGTTTGTCTGGGTGGTGGGTCGCCAGGTGTCGCCGCAGCCTCAGTCCTGTGAAGTCGCCCTCCGTCACGGCCCGACTGAGGGGCATTTCTAATCGTACAGCCTCTACGGCTCGGTTGCGCACCCTCGCACCACTTCTCTTTCCCGCAAACAACGCGATACGATTTCACCGAGTCAAAGATGGGAAAGGGTGTCTGGCTGCTGCTGTGCGACCGTGAGGCCGCCACATCACTTCCCCTCCTAGCCAGTTAACGAACGTTCATAGGACGATTTAAATTGTTCACAAGTCCATACGACGGGGCGCCCTGGAGGCTCGTCCACGGCGTGTCCTTGTGACTTGGCGCGTTTGAACGAGTAGAGCCTTATAGGGTGGTGTCACAGGTGGCGTTGCATGTGAAACGGTGTCTGCATCTTCAATGTGCGCTGGCTTCAGCCGATCGAGCGATACCACTTCGTGACGACCGCGCACGTCGATAGTGAACTGCTTGTTACCTCGACGTAGCACTCTGAATGGCCCGTTATACGGTGGTTGGAGTGGCCGATGAACTGCGTCATGGCGCACGAACACGTGTGTGCACGAACCGAGTTCTGATGGTACGTACACGGCGCGCGGTGCTGCCCGTCGCGGTGGCGTAGCTCGAAGGTTTTCCATTATGTCTCGTAGTCTGAGTGCGTAGGCTGCGGTAGCTGTACAGCCGTCTTGTGGACTGCCCGTGAAGAATTCTCCTGGAAGGCGTAGTGTCGTTCCGTAGACCAGTTCGGCCGTGCTGCAGCCGATGTCTGTCTTGACAGCTGTCCGTATTCCCAAGAGAATGAGTGGTAGTGCCTCCATCCAGTTGCGCTCTTCTGTTGCAGCGAGCGCAGACTTGAGCTGGCGGTGGAAACGCTCCACCATGCCGTTGCTAATCGGGTGGTAGGCGGTTGTTCTGATGCGAGAAGCACCAATGAAACGGGTAATGCTGGCGAAAAGTGATGATTCGAACTGCCTTCCACGGTCGGTTGTTATTATGGATGGTGCACCGAAACGAGAAACCCAGTGGTGCAAAAAGGCGCGGGCAACCGTGTCAGCGGTGATATCCGCTATAGGTATGGCCTCCGCCCAGCGCGTGAATCTATCAATGCATGTCAGTAAATAGGCATGCTCTTGGCAAGGCGGCAGAGGTCCGACAAGTCGAGGTGGACGCGGTCGAAACGCGCGTCTGGAGGTGCGAACTTTGCCAACGGGGTCACAGTATGTCGATGAATTTTGGCACGCTGACATGGTATGCATTCTCTTGCCCAGCAACGCACGTCTCGGTTGATACCTGGCCAGATGAACCTTGCTGTGAGCAACTTTTGCGTAGCTTTATTCCACGATGCGATAGCTAGTGAACAGAAAGAAAAATGCGGCGACGTAGATTGGCAGGCACGAAGGGGCGTGGGTTGCCCGTGGAGGTGTCACAGCAAATCTGGTCGCCTGATCCCGGAATCTGCATCTACTGTAGTTTGAGGGCCGTTTTTGTTGCTAGGAGGCTTTTTAGCTCTTCTTCTCTTTGGGCTGCCGCCAGCGCGTCGAGGTTAACTTTCTTTCTTTCTTTCTGTGGGTTTATTAAAGGCAAATTCGGTACAAAATTGCCTTGGGAGACACGGCTAAAGGCTGAGGAAATGCCTGACTTGGCCGTGCCACCCTGGCAGCAAAGCAGCGACATGATGCAGTGGGAAAAAGAGAAAAAAAAAACACAATAAATGCATGTTTATGCTGTACAGGTCAAAACAGAAAAGCGAGTTGATTGTACATACAAGTAATCGGTGTCCGCATGAGAGAAATCGCAGTACTAAACAAAATTGTGAAAGGCACTATTAGCACTATTGCACAGCTATAAGGAACAACATGTCAAAGTGTTAAGGTACGTCAAGTGTTTTAGGCATCGTGAGAACGTTCGTATTCTTCAGCTAGTAGTTCTCTTGTTATTCTTTTAAATGCTTTAGATGAAGTTCCACACTCCAGTAAATGTAGTATGGTTGGGTATTGATTAAGCATGTCTGGTATTTGATAAGTTAATCGTTGGTCTCCGTAGTTGGTGCGTGATCGAGGTTTGTATATTAAGCTCTGGCGTAGGTCGTACGGGGTTTGCTTAACATGATATGTATCCAATAAAAGTGATGAATTTAACCGATACTGACGTAGTATCTCCAAACATAGCTTGTGTCTGTATAACTGCTTGATAGGCAATACTTTATAGGTTTTGAAATATGGTCGTGTGCTTTCGCGAAGTGAAATGTTTGAAATTGCACGTATTGCACGCTTTTGAAGAATTAGGAGGGAATTAAGGTTTGTGTCAGTCGTTGTTAGCCACACCAAGGAACAGTATGTTAGGCGGGAATGAACTAGAGCGTAGTAAATTTGAAGCTTAACATTCGATGGTACGTAATACCTTACTCTATTTAAAATGCCGATTATCCTGGAAAGATCTTTTTTTATCATGTCAATTTGGGGGGACCAAGAGAGATGTTCGTGGAAATGCACTCCTAAGAATTTTATTGTTGTTGATTGCTGAATCTCGCTACCTTGGAAGTAGATTGGTCTGTATGGAATGTTTGTTACTCCTTTAGGTTTGAAAAGCAGGTACTTTGTTTTAGCTATGTTTAACTGGAGTTTGTTTGCATTTAACCATATATTTAACTTGTTCATCCACACGTTAGCTTCTTTATACAGTTCACATACGTTTGGACCTGAGAAAAATACGTTTGTGTCATCAGCATACAATATCATTTTCTTATATCCCTCAATATTTACTATATCATTAATGAACAGCAAGAACGGACAGGTCCAGATGGATCCTGGGGACACCATTTTAATGAATTCAACTTGAGGACTGTATATTATTTACTGTAGTGTATTGCTTTCTGAATGCTAGATAACTTTGTATCAGTTGCAACGAGGTACCACGAATACCATAATAGGGAATTTTCCGCAAAAGCCGGTCGTGCTGTATGCTGTCAAATGCCTTTCTGAAATCCAGAAATATCCCAAGTGTATATATTTTATTTTCAATGTTGTCAAGAATGTATTCTTTGATGCTAAGTAAAGCGGTCTCTGTAGACTTGTTTTTGCAGAATCCATACTGCTCTTTTGCGATAATACTGTTTCTCGTTAAAAAACCTGTAATCCTCTTATTTATAATGTGTTCAGCAATTTTTGCAAATACAGAAAGGACAGATATCGGTCTGTAGTTGTTGAGTTCGTCAAACGACCCACCTTTAAAAATCGCAGACACTCTAGCAAGTCTCATTTGATCGGGAAACACGCCTGAAGTTAGTATTAAATTATAAATGTGCGTCAGCGGTACAGCGACAATGTGACTTATAGCTTTTAATGGCTTCGGCTTGACGTCATCAGGGCCGCATGCACAGTTATCCTTTAATGACAAAATTAACTGTTCCACTTCGTTCTGGTCAGTAGGATACAGGAAAACACTGGAAGCACACAAGCGTGCTTATCCCACTATGAGTGAAGATAAGAAGCTGCGCCATCTCATGCATGGGGTAAAGCAAGAACTCTTCGCGGTTGCTGTTCCGCAACCCACCGCGCACGGTCGCAGAGTTTCGAACCGAAGCAACGACCATCGAAAAGACGCTGGAACAGCCGGCTCGGCAATACAACCGGGAGGTAAGCTGTGCACCTGCCCATGTCTTCTCTGCACCTGTGCACCTGCCCACGACCTTGAAGCCCTGCGGGAGCTCATCCGGTCAGTGATCAGGGAAGAGCTCAACAAGTTGCAGACACCTCAGACTCCAACTGCACTATATACCATCTACATTGTCCTGGACGAATTGACGCAGGTCATAAGGAATCCAGAGCGTGAGCCAGCAGCCAATGCTGGCGCACCCCGACGTAGCGTGACGTAGTCAGGCAACCCGCTGTACCCAGTAGTGGAGCAGTTGCCAAGACCGTTCCCTACCCGCCGACAGTACGCAGTGCACCTCGTCTACTGAAACCACCGGCTGCCTATTCACCTCCAGCACGTATAGTGCACCTCGTTTTGTGAAACAAAGGCCGCGGAAAAGTGACGTCTGGCGTGACCACGGGCGCAGACCTCTGTGTTTTAACTGCGGAGAAGCGGGTCACCTGTATAGGTTCTGCCCGTACCGTCAAGCTGGATTAAGAGGTTTTCCCTTAAGTGCACCATGCCCCAGAAACGAGAGACCGGCCAGCGGAGATTGAAGAATACTTGTCCACGCGCCAAAGCCCCATTACTCCTCGCCAACATCAATTACAGTCATCATCGCCCATGCGCTACCAATCGCCTCGCCCACGCGCGTCTCCAAGATTGCCTATAGGCGTCGTTCACCAAGCCCACACCAGGAAAACTGAAGCAAGCGACCTGTGGAGGTGAGGATGCTGATAACCAGAGTTTCGAAGATCCTCCGACACGGTTCCAGTGCGATGACGAGGTAATTCCAGTAAACAGATGCAGGAACGAAACGATTACATTAGATTTGTGGTTGATAATAGACGGATGCGAGCTGAATGCCTTAGTCGACACCGGCGCTGATTATTCGGTAATAAGCTTCAAGATGGCGAAGAACCTGAAAAAAGTTGTGACGCAGTGGACTGGACCGCAGATACGTACGGCAGGCGGTTACATACCAAGTTAACGAAACAACGATGGGAGCATAAAGACGTAGACGGCTAGATATATAGATAGATAGATAGATAGATAGATAGATAGATAGATACATAGATAGATAGATACTGTCAAATTAGCAAATGTTCGCCAAGAAATGCATCGCATTTAAAAACGTCACGGTAAACAAGCGGCGCGTGCTCACGCTCGGCACGCGCTCGTGCCGACCGCGTGCTGACCGCTCCCGCGTTCGTCGTCTTCCACAGCTGGCTGCGTGGCCGCTCATCATTCCAGCGTAGAATTTCACTTCTATTCTGTCGTCGTAAAAGGGAGGCCGCATTTACGAGTTTATGAGCCATTGCTTAAGGCAGTATGAGCCCATTAGCGATGCCTCACTGTATGCTTCGCGCCTCCCTAGGTTTCAGGTTATTTGAGCTGCATTTCTCTCAATGGGTCATTTGACACTTACGCATAAAATTTATTTCGCCGCTCAAACCCAGCCTGCGACTTAACTCGTGCTAACTGTAATAACTAATAAAAACAAAGGCGTTCATAATGGCCAAATTTCTGAGGGAGTGAAAGAAAAAAAAAAGATGGTTTCACAGGATACAGCTCAGCACTCGTTTTCAAAATAAAAACCACAAAACAAGCATCAAAACTACATGTTGGATGATAAGGCGCGTGTGAACAATAGGAAAACCCTCCGACGCGTTCCGGTAAAGATTAGGTTTGCAACTGCTTCGAAAGGGGTTGACGTCTTTCAAAACCATCATGTGAAGTGCAAACCGCATAATGTATGCTAATGACGTTTGAATAATGCGAAGCACGTTCCTTCTCCCGCGTGTGTTTCGCGGTCAAGATTACAGTTGCGTAAGCTACTCCGTGTGGTAAAGTAACCAACAGCATAGAAATCACGTAGTGACGTCACCACGGTCTAGCAACTCATTCAGTTCATTCCATGCTACCATGGATAGACCACGGAAAGTAAAGACGCTAGAAGAACAAGGTGAATATAATGTCGCTGTGAAGTAATAAAGGGTGTGGTTAAGTATATTTCACTTCTCTCTGGTTTCACTCTTTGTAGAGCCACGTATGTTAATTCAAGTGACGTCACAAGGGTAATCGTTGTGGGTGTCGTTTACAGCTTCGCTCTCCAACCACCTTCACAGCGAGGATTGGAGCCACAGTTTTTTTTTTCTTTTTTTTCACGATTTTTTGCGCTGTAGCGGCTATGTAGTCATGGCACAATGGTGGCTTTGTTTTGGTGTGTGCGCTCACACGTGTTGCGCCGTAGGTTTCGTACAGTGGCAAAGACGTCGTGTGGACAGGTTTGCGTTAGTCTCTGTATTTTGTTCCGCTTTTTTACCTGGACCGTGCTCTCGCGGATGTTGCTATGACCAGGTGGGACTGAAGAACTCAAGCGCGGGAGATGAATGCGGCATGCAACGTTGCGCGCAATGTACTGCGCCATGGCAATGGCCACGAACTAAGTAATATCTGCGGGAAATTTCGCCGTCTTCGGCGGAATCATCCTAACGAGCCTTTGTAGACCGAAACCACTGTGTTTCGCAATCTGTGCAATGAAGGCCTTGCAGGTCAGTGACAGTGGTGCAGTATTCCTGCTTTTGACAGCGGGTGATAATAAGTAACGTTGATAACGTACAACGTTATGCAAGAATACATAATCCTTGCTTTAGAAATTTGTGTTCAGTAACAACTTTCTTTTGTACATATTGACACATGTACACTCGGCCACAAAATATTGCGGGTCGCACGAGCGCGTGGCGAAACGGTCCTCCTCGCCTATTGGCGGCTTACCCCGGCTGTCAAGACCGACGCTTGCGCGCATGCGCGTCCCTCCGTGGCTGCAAGCGTGCATGTTTCCGCGCTTCTTCCTTGCGCGCCAGCGATTTCCGAGGCCAGCCGCGAGGGCCCACTCTTGCGATTGGCACTGTGTCAGCTTCGACAGGCAAAACTCAGTTGATATAACGGAAATAAAAAGTTCATTTTCAACTTGCCCGGCTCTTTTCTGCCACGCTCTTCAGTGGGAGAACGTCGCGTTCGTGAAAAGAAATAAAAACAAACATTGGCCACAAAAAGGCGCAGTGCCGAAAAAAAAAATAGACTTGTGGCGTTCGCGAGCGGCGATATGCAACCGCGCTCGTGACTCGACAAAAAGCGACCGATGTGGCACGCGCCAGCTCACGCTTCACATAATTCTGCCCGTCGAAGCCGCGATAGCGCTAATAGCAAGAGGGGCACCTCGTGGCTTTCTCGCACCGCTAATAGATGGCACGGAAGTCGTACCCAGCAGAAGACCCGGCCATAGAGAAAGAAATTCAAAAAGACGGGACACTCCAATAGAGTCCAGCGGCCGAATTGACAGCAGCGCGCCAAGCGGTCGACATAGATCACTTCCGGTTTCGGTTTTGGGCGCGCGCATTTTGAACGCTAGCTAGCACGCCGGCTGCGCTTTATCTTATTATTTTCTTTTTTTGCCCGACCGCGCACGGTCTTCATGCGGAATCGGTTATTTGGTAAAAATGATTGCGAACGATCGTATCAAGTCCCATCGAATCTGTGCCACCTGCAATTTCACAAAGTAGACGCAAGACTACTTGAATTAGGAAATATTTATTTTGCTCTATATAAAAGCTCCTTCCGCGCTTTTCGTGGATTAATCCAACGTTGTGACCCCAGGTAAGCAGTATTGGCTGAATGAAGCTCCACCGGACGGCATCAGCTGAAAAAAGTAAATTACAAGCATGTTACATTTACAAGCATGAAACAGCATGTTACTAGCATGTGTCATTTGGAATTTAGATATAGGAATACTGCGTGTAGAGGCGAAACGTGCGAAAGCGGTGAATGGGCGGCATTACAAATAAAAGCAATTCGCTTTTACATACATGGCGTAGAAAATACGCGACTCATCCCAAACAATAACATAAAAAAAGAAACCATCTGATTTCCAAGCATTCCCCCATTCCCGGGCATTATTTCCTGCACTTTAGCCGCACAAATACACGGGCGACTTTGCGTTTCCAAAACTTGCCCTCGGGCGACGCCACGGTACGCTACATACACTGAGACGGACGCAACAGGCACTCAAGACAAATGCGTGGGTGAAAAGCCTGTTTTCAGTCCTTTAGAAGACGCAATTTTCGAATTACAAGTTTCTGATATGTTCCTCGGCGTTATCTTTCGCGCGTTCTGCCGGCGCCAGCAACACACTCCCATGTTATCACTCTTGGCAATAGCCCATCGCGTTTTCGACAGGTGTGAGTACCGAAAGAAGGTGTATGTTGTTGCGGGGCCACAAAAACGTCACAAACTTGTCCCTCTAAGAATCATTACACGCCAAACTAACTTTAGCACCACGGCCGAGATGCTTATCGCTAACTGCGTCACAGCGCGCTGTGCGGCCAGCGTGCCTCAAAAGTATCCTAGAAAGTAACGAAATTACTTTTCAGTAATGTCTGGCGTCACAGAAAACGGCACGAACTTCTCCTAGCAAGATGCACTAGACTACGCACCACGGCAGAGTTAGTTCTCTCTAACTGCGACACGGCGCCCTGTGCGGTCAGTGTGCCTCAAAAACCAAATTAAGTTACAATAATCCCCTAGGAAGCGTCGGAAACATGTCCCAGCACGATTCATAACTCAAATTAACTGCGCCAGGATGGCCGAGTTGTTTTTCGCTAACTGCGTCTTAAGCCTCGGTCCCGTGCCGTAAGCCTAATTGCGTCGTAGGGTAATTGCATCTCTGCACCTTTGCCCGAGTTGTCAGGCGTTGCTGCGCATGCAGTGACTGCGTATTATTTCTCCCCAAGTTGTAGTGAGTTGATTCCGATTAGCTTGATCGCGCAATCTCGGTCGGGTGCGCTCGAGATGGCGATGTTTTGTTGTGGCTCTATCCTTACGATCATGGTTTGCGTGCACGTTCCGATTGGCTGGTTACTTGCCCTTTTGATGCTTTTGGCGATTTTATCCGTCTGCCACCTAGCAAACATAAGAGTTTCTCGAGGGCGGAAAATCACCTTGTAATCATGGTTCGGTAGCGGAGGAAGTCGTCTGTGCACCAGTGCGGCTGTCGGTTGGGCATTTTGCGTCTCCTGTTTCGTAGTTGACATGGATTTATTTTCTGGCGCTTTCCTCGGCTTCTCTTTTGACTTCCTACTATTTACTGTGATCCATGAATCATCTTTCGGCTCTTCGGAGGATTGTGACGTTACGGGTAGTTTCCCGACGTGTACATGCGCACGTGTTGCTGGGGCTGTGTGTCCGTGTCCATGCTTTGTGCCAAGCAAGCCCAAGCCGTGCACGTCGAAACGAAAACATCGGTAAAGTCCGTAAGACTTGGTTGACTGGCCTGAGGGTGGTCTCAAGAGATGTCTCTTCACTTGCGGCGCTGAATGATGTCGGTGTCACGTCGATATGGCAAGTAATTCAGCACATATTGAGGTAAACAGCAGGAGCCCATGTGAGGCGTGTTCGCATGGGCCAACCTCGTCGTCTTCTTCCCTAGACAAACAAATCCTGGCTGTCCGGCGTGCCCGCGACCGGGTAGGTGTGATAGACCTGCCGGTTCTGAGGTGGGACTAGCCAGGTGTGCGACGAGTTCGCGTCCTCGCCGGACCTCCAGTAATGTTCTTTCACTCACTCACTCACTCCAGGCGATGTCGCGGGATGCGCGAACGATCCCCGCCACTTGACCGAAAGTATCTGCAGCGGTAAAGCCCTGCAGCAGCGCATCCTACCGCCGTCTGTCGGGCGCCATTTCGCTCACCGACGGCTGCAAAGGACGGTGATGGCGTACGCAACGTAATGACTGCCCCGTTGGCGTGGCAGATGTGAATTGCCATAAATCTATTCAGACCCATCAGATGCAATTTTCTCGTTAACTAAATATTATCTTTGCACTAAACAAGCGTTGCGAGGTTTCTGGAATGGTATTTAAGCAGTCCACGTCGACTTAGTATTTGTCTTTAGTAACCCTAAAAATGTCATAGTGAGCATGGCGTCTTAACCCATATATGCCCGAACTTGGGGAAATTAAGGAAAGTGATTTATTTTCCCGTAATAATTGCTTCTGGGACCTCAGAAAGTAGAATCAACCTTTCATAAAAATTTTTTTTCGAACTGTTAATTTGCACTAGGCACATATGCACTAGGCACACTAGGCACATATGCTACTAATTTGAATGATACAATTTGAAGCATTTGACATGGACTCCGATGTCGCTTCTTTCACAACGTGTGGTGGTCTTCCCATGGCAATGAGCACACCTTGTTTGCTTGTCTTGAGGTATCACTGTGTGGTCAATGCGGTCAAATCGGCTTTGGGCTTCCAGTAAATATTGCATGCATTTTCCACGCAATGGAGCCATAACTCTTCATGTATGACATCGATATTGTCCTTCGAAATGTGAGGACCTCTGTTTTTTGCGTTCCCATTCTGTATAACTTGAATGCATTATTCACACATGCATCAACAAGATACGTCAGGAGTGAAGAATACCACTTCTTTCCTCTAATGGCTGTGCGGTACTTGGCAATATTTTGGTCCAGTCTATCAACTCCTGCCATGTTGCCATTGTACCTAGAAATCAAGATTGGCTGCTCCACCGTGACTTTGGACCTGTTCTCTCTTGAATATCTTTTTACCGTTAGCGTTGATTCGACCCCGTGAGCATTTGAGACGATGGTCACTGTGCTATTGTCCTTCCAGCGACATACGACAATTTCAGATATTCGGCGTCGACTCTGTAATAGTAGAAGCCTCGAGTCTTACTTTTCATTTCTTTGTGTGTGAGGATGGGACAGTTTTCTATTTGGTTATCGCGCACGGTGCCTGTGCACTTGACACCCATTGACGAAAGCATTCTAACAAGTTTGGGACTTGAAAAGAAGTTGTCAAAGAACACATGAAAAAGGTAATCAAGATTTCCTTTCATCCTGGACATCATTTCTGTAACAACAGATCCAACTAGACCAAGCTTGTTTTTATCATCCACATTACCTCCCTTCGTAGGGCTCAACAGAAAGCAAATAGCCCAATGGAGTGCAAACGCGCCACAATTTAGAGCCAAACCGGATTGGCTTCTCTTTCATAAACTGCTTGCATCCATGCTTTCCGAAGTACTCGCACATGCTTTCATCAATGCTGAAGCAGTCTCGTAATGGAGCATACAACGGTGCCTTCTTCATCACCGCTTTCTTTCTCTGTCACTGCTGCCGCGTGATTTTCAGGCGGAAGAATGGCCACAGTCGACAGTACATCTTCGCCAGCGTCAATGCGGTTTACAATGTCGTTGAGCGTTTGCGGATTTCTTCTGCGGTAAAATGAACTGTAGGGAATCTCCTGACTGCAAGTTGAAAAAAAAAAGTTTTCTACTATACGTCCATATGTCTTTTATTACGTCACTTCAACGATACGCGCGCGACGGATCGCGCGTTCCACAGTGACACAACAACAACCCCCGAACTGCCCAGCGTCCTACATATAGGGCACCGCTGTTTGACCGACTGCAAACAAAAAAAATGTATATATCACAATGATATTGTTTTCAGAGCATATTCAATTACTCAGGAATAACTGACAAAAATTTCGACATCAATAATTATTTGAATTAATATTACTTGCATTTTCTTCCGCGGCATGGCGTTCATCGAAGCCCACGCGGAAATACAATTTTGCGACTGAAAGCACGTGGCGAGGAGTGCTCCCACGCTAACGAAGACTGCACGCGAGAAGGGTAGGGCCTCAGAAACACACGCGAGGGGGCACTAGCTTTTTTACAAAAAAATGTTTGAGTTATTTGGAAATTTTTAGCATCCTACATCTAGGACACTGGGCATATATGGGTTAAACTGTGCAACAATAATAAATATTACGCACATAACTTATGTAAACGCTCTTACCCGTTGTAATAATATATTTAGGGGCAGGCTTCGGGATGGTTATTGCCACCAACAAAAACCGGATGAAATTTTTGGGCTCCCGGAGATACACTGACTTAATTATGCAAAATTTTGACTATCTTTGCAGCTGAAATAATTTGGCCTTCTTGGAGTTATATTGACAGCGCCGGTGCGCAAGATATTTCAACGCAAAGTGCGAATAAGTAAGATGGATCAGACCTTCTAAAACGTACTTCCTCTAAAAGACCTCCACGAAGAGGTTTCAAACTTATTTAGGCATTTGGTAGTTGTGGAATATCAGCGCTCAAAACGTGCTTGTTTGGCAGCAGATCTCAATATAGATGCGTGGCAAGCTAATATGCAAAGATTTTATATTGAATTCCTTGCTTTCAAGGTTTATAATTCATTCTTGATCTCGACAAGATAAGTATTTCTCTTTAACAGGCTGGTTACAAGCTCGGCTGCACCGATAGTGCCGGAAAAAGTACGCAGACGGAAAGGGGTGCGTACTAGATTTAAAAGGCGTAAGTACCAAATCATAATCGCTTCTGACATTCTAAACGGCGTGCTCTTTGCGCTTTTGTACGCACTACGAAGCGCAACAGCGGCCGACATTGATAATAGTTTCAGTATAAATGCAGTGAAGCTGCCTTTACCAGTAGAATTACCCCATTCTCCATTAGCTGTCTCAAATTTTGGAACGGAAATGCGTATTCGGTATTCTCCTTAAAACTATTACGTTATAAAATCAGACTTTGTGAAAATAAAAAAAAAGTGCTGGCACTGTTGTGTCGTCAACATAAATACACCGATATTTCTGTGTCATCGGCTTTAGTGCTGTACTTGTCCACACTGAGGCCTAACAGTCCCAGTGACGCCCTGGTGCTGCAGGGCTGGACAACACTTTTGCAGCGGAACAAGCTGCTTGCGCCCTAATTATTTCAGGTTATGGCCTGAAATAATTCAGGCCATAACCAAAACTCATATAAAATCGGCATGTTCATCGCAATCGTTGAACAGCTTGCCGTAATGGAACGATGTAGCATATTCTTTCGCGCGGTGAATCACGTGTTCGTTTCGTTTCTACGAAGCTGGTTATGACCATGATGTGGATTGGTCGGTAGCAGCAGCGACGTTACATTTAGCGCTGGTTTGTACTTTTCCATATAGCTTTGCACGATTTAAGATGTTGTTTAGACGATTATCTTTGTATTCGTCTCTGGCGATGCTGCTCTCTCAGTTTCGAGGTCGGAACACGAGTTATCAATTTCACGCTCTAAAGGATTGTTTCTAAAGCTTTTATAGTATGACTCTCCAACACCTTGCCTCCCTCTCCCGCCTCTCCTGATGCACATGGCTGCCCCGGTAGACCAAGCCATGTGCCGAAGGTAAACGGCGTTACGACCCTAGGAAAGTGAGAGACGTGCTACGGACGTTTCTTGGGCACTTGCATTTCTTAACGCCTCAGCTTCTGACTAGAGTCGGAATCTCAGCGACATGTCCAAGCATACACCATGGCAGGCAGCCAACGCAGGGATATCACTAACCATGTAATGAGGCTAATAAGATACGGTGACATAGCATTGTCTCCAAGGAAATGTACATTTGAATAATTTTGTTGAATTGTTGAGTTTTACATGCCAAAACGTGTTTGAATATATATGTATATGTTGACGGCGGGGAAACATAAAAGCATTCAGGGCGCGGAATAAATGTATAATGCCTTTCAATAAAAGGAACAAAAACAATAAAAAGAAGCAAGAACGTGCAGTACAAAGGACATAAAATGGCTGCAACGACGAACAGTCTTTTGCATGGCATAGAAACCGCACATGCGCACTTGAAAGGTGCTGTAGCGTCTGAGCAGCACAGGCTTTTTTTTATTTGAATGTAGAAGCATGGGAAGGTAGGCCACGTCAGGGTCGGCTATCCGAAAATCCCCAATTCTCTACGCAAGACAAAAAGAACAAAGAAAGAATAAAAAATGATACCCACACGAACACAAGCGCACAAAGATGACCTCATCTACGGGCACCAGCACCAAAAGCACAGTCCAGTAACTATAATATGGTCGCTCATTGCACAGGAGTGAAGATTTCCACACACACATCTCTTAGCATACACTTAAGGACCCTACCGCCACGAGCTCGTTCACGAAGAACCAGAGAAACAGTATTGTTACTTATAAACAGTCGATCAGATTAGAACCCCACGCCTCTGCTTACAGGGTATCACTACGGTCCACGCACTTTCCTCAATATGAGTGGACGTCTGTCAGGAGTGTCCAAATGATCACGCAGCCAAACACGCTGTTGGTCATATTAAGTACATTCTCTGACTATATGCTCCACTGAGGTGGCGGAGTTATCGCAGGGAACTACAATATCGGGGCGTTCGTCTCCTGATGCGACACAAGATGTGAGGCGTGTAGGCTACATCTAAGCGTAAACTGCAGAGAAGTGTGTCGATCGTGCGCTTAATCTTTTGCTTCCGTGAAAATCGCAGGGATGGGTTTACTTTGTACAAGAGTGAAGACATTGCATGGTCGTCGAACCACAAGTTTTTGCAAAGTTATTTGCCGCAGTGTGCAAAGAACATTCTTGGCGTTAGATAGAGGAAATTTCAACGGTGTCAGAGTACCTAATGTTTGAGCTCCAGTACTTAATCTGTCTGCCAACTCGTTTCCCTAATTCAAACCTGGCTCGGTAACCACTCAAAACAGACCTCATGATCAGCAAGAGAAGCGACAGTCAATATTTTCATAATTTCACATATTATCGCAACATCGACATGGAAATAAAGGTACTTTCTTACTTCTAGGTGTCATTTGGAGTCGAAGTATACCATCCAATGCCGACTGCTGTCATTTCTCATCAGCTTGTAATATTCCGAAAAGCTCTGCTACAGTAGATGGCGTCTTAAGGGATACTCGGTAACTTCTGTCAATTCGATATGCGGTAATATGGAAAGATGTAGTCGAGCTGTTATTTGATGTAGATCCGTCTGTAAATGCGCATGTGTAACCCTCCTGAAACCGGTTCATTTGCAAGAGCTTGAGAAGCTTTGCTTCAGGGTTTTGTATTGCCGATTGCTTTTTAATTCATAGAAAACAGAAGTCAAAATGTAATGCTCATTGTCAAAGAAGGCGTGATGAGATGCCATAGAGGATGGCTGATATCTATACGGAGCAAATTATGTAATGGAAGTACACCTTCATAAAGTCGTAATGTGCAATCAATCAGTCCACTTCTTTGAAGAAGTTTGTCATGTAGCGGGTGAGCATAACGCTTTGTCGATATAGCGAACGAAGTGTCGGAATGTTTTTGAATGCGAAGAACTTGTATGGGCGGTTATTTTGTTCCTGTGATCCAAAGTCTACTGAGGGTTGTACACGGTAAACCGAGGCAAATAAAACGGGCTACCATGTTGCCTACCCTATGGTCATTTGACTGGGATGAACCTTGCATGACCTGTAGTGAATATGCAACAGCTTACGGCACAAGAGTTACATGAAGCTTTAAAAGAGATTTCGTTTATGCCACCACATTTTGTGCCTGTGATGCGTCACCTAATTTTAATGTCAGATTCGCAAGCTCCTCATGGTTCATATATGAGCTTGCCATGTCATCATTCGGTCCTGGGTAATCCAAAGAAAGCGATGTGTCCGTACAACAGAAATTACAGGCTGGTTGACTGAAAGGCTGAGCTGGCCGTGAGACCTGCTTGTGAATGGTTATTGAAAGTGCACTGGGATATCTATCCCTTCCTGTAGCCGTTCTTGTAAAGCGTAGTCGTAGCCCGACGACCACAAGCATAAATTATCTCCAGATACGGATATATGGGCGCATGTAGGCAGGAGAGTAGGCAATTTACTTATTACTACGTTGACAAAGTATAGAGCTTAACACCGTACCTTGCGACAGTCCCGCTTTCAGCTCGCATGGTGTGATGTCAAAGACATCTGCTGTTGTCCTCCGACCTGGCTTCTTTTGGAGCTGCTCCACGTGAGTGACGAGGTATAAAGCAAGAGTCTGAAGCACTGCGGCATGAATGAATACCAAACAGTTCCTTCAGTGAAGTCTTACTTCTATAAACCATTGCAGTCGTTGTTGTGTCATTTTGTCCATGACCTTGCCAATGCAGTTGATCAAGCTTTACTCGTCTAAATCATCAAGTTTCCTGGCTTACCAGGCTAGTGAATCGGGAGTCGGGACTACCTTGCCGACCTTCAAGGACGTCGGTGGCGACGCATTTTCGCAGCTTCTATTATGTATACGGTTGTTCGTTTTAGGGTATTATATATATTTTTGTAATTCGGGGTGTAAAATCGGGTACTATTTTTCAAGCTAATAATAGGCGAGAAATCGGGTTTATTGTAGAACGATTCCGAAATTCGGGTTTTTTGGGGTCAAATTTGCAGATGTACTGTGTAATACATAGCTTTAGAGGGATGGAGTGACCAGAATGTCATCAATATGAAAAGAATTAAGATGAGGCGTGGTGGTAAAGAGATGCAAACTAAGCATCTAATGCTAACAAACGGCTGAAGTGTGCTTCCCGAGATTATCGAGACAGGCTATGTAAAGATCCGAGCCAGGCCCTATATCCACAATCCCCTCCGCTGCTTCAAATGCCAGAGGTTTGGCCACAGTTCTCAGAACTGCCGAGGGCGAATAACCTGTGCCAAATGTGCCCATGACATCCGCCTGAATCTTGTGAGAACGCTCCACACTGTGTGAATTGTGATGGGGAGCACGCCGCGTACTCGCGGTCCTGTCAATCATGGAAGAAGGAGAAAGAGATCGTAACGATTATAGTTAAAGAGAACATATTCTTCAAAGAAGCACGAAGGAGGATGTCCTGCCTGCCGAAGAATAGCTTTACCGAAGTGGCGAGTCAGGGGGCAGCGCCACAACGGCCCCCGGTGGCTCTCCGGCCCACACACCGTAAGCCGGCAGTTGCGCCATCCGCCCCCTCGGCGGCTGCAGCTAGCGCTGCGGCGCCATCCCAGAAGAAGGGGCCATTGACCTCCGGGCTGGTGGCCTCAAGGGTATCTCCTCTTGAGACGAGGCCTCCACGTCAAACACAGCGCTTCCAAGAACGCATGTCCAGTGCCTCGCAAGAGGCGATGGACGCAACAACCAGCCAGACGGTGTAAGAAGTGGTGAGATTCTCGCGATCGCTCCAAAAAAGAAATAACCCGCATCACAGGGCCCGACAAAGGCTCTGTAAGCTGCTTTACAATTCCTAAACGCACAATTTAAACTTATTTTCTATGTGAACACGCAAATATTACAATGGAATGCTAGGGGTCTCCCTTATAACCTTGATGATGTCAAAGAGCTCCGTGTTAAATATAATCTGAGGGTGCTGTGTGCCCAGGAGACGCATCTAAAAGCTGAACACACAAACTTTTAAGGCAACATGTCATTTTTCGCAACTGCCCCAACGACTCCACCGCCTCGTCGGGCGGTGTCGCTATAATGGTCGATAAGGTGTTGCCTGTCAGCGATTAAACCTCCGAACTTCACTTCAGGCAGTTGCTGTCCGAGCAGTACTGTTCGGTAAGCTAGTCACAATTAGTTCGATTTATGTTCCTGCTTGCTATCATCTTTCCAAGACACAGTTTCAAAGCTTCATCGATGACTTCCTCCGCCATACATAGTTGTTGGTGATGTAAACACTCATAGCCCCCTATGGGGCTACTCTCGTTACGATTTGCGAGGACGCTTTATAGAAAATTTCCTGTTTTCTGCAGGCGCATCTATACTTAAGAAGAAAGAGCCAACGCATTACAGCGTTACGCGTAACACATACTCGTCCATAGACCTAAGTGTAGTATCGAGTACACTAATTCCGTATCTCGAGTGGTCTGTCTCATAACCTCTTTGGGAGCCACCACTTCCCATTATGTTAAACTTAACGGAACAAGATACATGCTTGGCACATTTTCCTCGATGCAACATGGACTCGGCCAACTGGGAAATGTTCCGAGAGCACACGTATTTAGGCGATGACATTGCTGCTTTTAATGTAGACGACGCTGTTGCATATCTAACAGGTTTTATTATTGGTGCTGCAGCTAAATGTATTAAACAAAGTGATGGACTGGCTAATAAGCGTCGCATCCCATGGTGGAACGACGAATGTCGGAAAGCGCGCAAAAATACAAAAACAAAGCTTGGAGACTGCTTCGTGATTCTCGAACCGCTGAAAACCTTATTATTTTCGTTGCGATCAAATGACAAGGCAGGAGAACACGTCGCGTGCAAAGTGGGAAAGTTGGAATAGGTACATATACAGCATCAGTTCGTACACCGATGAAACAAACGTCTGGAATAAGGTAATAAATTAATAGGTGGGAAGTCAGATCCCCTACCCCAAGCAAGTAGACAAGGTGATAGCCTGGAAGATCAGGCGGAATGTCTAGGTGAACATATTAATATGTCTCAAGTGCATCGCACTATACAGAAACATTCCTGAGATTCAAAGAACGTAAAGAGCGAGAGCCCCTTAACCGGAAACGTTCGAGTGAGGCTTACAATTGCCCATTTACTTAAGGCATCTCTCGCTTGTTGCAACAACTGGGCGCCAGGTGGCGATCGTATTATGTACGATATGATTAGGTACTTACACCGCGAAACACTGAAAATATTCCTCTCTTTTAATGCCATGTAGGCGGGTGGGCTTATTGCGTCGTCGTGGAAAGAAGCTATAATCATTCCTGTACTTAAACATAGCAAGGACCTGTCCTTAGCCAGCAGCTATAGGCTGCTTAATGGGCAAAAAATGGGTAAATCGGCGCTTAATATATTTCCTAGAAAAGAACAACCTACTAGACTCCCTTCAATGTGGTTTCAGAGAGGGAAGGTCGACAATAGAGCACCTTGTTCGCATCGAGGCAAACATCAGAGATACGTTTATTTATCACCAGCTTTTTACTTTCACTATTTCTAGACCTAGAGAAAGCTTACAACACCACATGGCGATTCGGGATTCTCCGCCACCTTTCCGCGATGGGCGTCCGTGGGAACATGTTAAACACTGTTGAAGCTATCTGTCTAACGGCACTTTTCGCGTAAAAGTGGGCAATGCTTTATCTAGACCATTTACCCAAGCGTCCTGGATGTTAAAGGCGCGTATGACAACATAACTCATGCAGCCATCCTGGACGCTTTGGGCAATGTCGGCCTAGGTGGCCTTGTTTTTCGATGGATTCTCAGCTATGTGAAGGACAGGTCATTCTTCGTGCAAACAAAGGATAGTGTGACATCACAGCACAACACCTACCGTGGCGTACCACAAGGTAGAGTCTTGAGCCACTCTCTATTTAATCTAGTGCTCATCGAA